>NC_052050.1:50869750-51053055 GCF_903992535.2 Arvicola amphibius
TCCAAACATTCCCCTACAAGAATTTTTTTTCTTTTTTTGCCTTCAGTTCTTTTTTATTGTTTTTATTGTGCTATACATTTTTCTCCACTCCTCTCCATTCCTCCCCTCTCCCCCTCTCCTGTGACCCCTACACTCCCAATTTCCTCAGGAGATCTTGTCCTTTTCAAATCCTTCCTATTTAGATCCATGTATGTCTGTCTTAGTGTCCTCTTTGTTGTCTAGGTTCTCTGGGATTGTGATTTGTGGGCTGGTTTTTCTTTGTTTCATGTCTAAAAGCCACTTATGAGTGAGCACATATTATATTTGTCTTTCTGGTTCTGGGTTACCTCACTCAATATGTTTTTTTTTTTCCTAGATCCATCCATTTGCCCACAAATTTCAAGATGTTATTTTTTTTATCGCTGAGTACTCAATTGTATAAATGTACCACATTTTCTTTATCCATTCTTCGGTTAAGGGGCATCTAGGTTGTTTCCAGGTTCTGTCTATGACAAATAATGCTGCTATGAACATAGTTGAGCACATGTCCTTGTGGTATGGATGAGCATCCTTTGAGTATATACCCAAAAGTGGTATTGCTGGGTCTTGATTTTCTGAGAAATCACCATACTGATTTCCAAAGCAGCTGTACCAGTTTGCACTCCCACCAGCAATGCAGGAGTGTTCCCTTTACCCCACATCCTCTCCAGCATAAGCTGTCATCAGTGTTTTTGATCTTGGCAATTCTTACAGGTGTAAGATGGACTCTCAGAGTTGTTTTGATTTGCATTTCTCTGATGACTAAGGATGTTGAGCATTCCCTTAGGTGTCTTTCAGCCATTTTAGATTCCCCTGTTGAGAGTTCTCTGTTTAGGTCTATATACTCCATCTTTTTATTGGGTTATTTATTTTTTGATGACCAATTTCTTTTTTCTTTCTTTCTTTTTTTTTTTTTTTTTTTTTGGTTTTTCGAGACAGGGTTTCTCTGTGGCTTTGGAGCCTGTCCTGGAACTAGCTCTGTAGACCAGGCTGGTCTCGAACTCACAGAGATCCACCTGCCTCTGCCTCCCGAGTGCTGGGATTAAAGGCGTGCGCCACCATCGCCCGGCCTGATGACCAATTTCTTGAGTTCTTTGTATATTTTGGAAACCAAACCTCTGTCTGATGTGGGGTTGGTGAAGATCTTTTCCCATTCTGTAGGCTGTGGTTTTGTCTTGTTGACCAAGTCCTTTGCTTTACAGAAGTTTCTCAGTTTCAGGAGGTTCCATTTATTAAATGGTCTGTGCTACTGTGATTATTTTTAGGAAGTGGTCTCCTGTGCCAATGCGTTTGTTTAACTTTCTCTTCTATGAGGTTCAGTGTGTTTGGTTTTATGTTGAGGTCTTTGATCCATTTGGACTTGAGCTTTGTGCATGGAGATAGATATGGATCTATTTGCGTTCTTCTGAACGTTGATATCCAGTTATGCCAGCATCATTTGTTAAGTATGCTTTCTTTTTTTTTTCCATTGTATAATTCTAGCTTCTTTGTCAAAAATCATGTGTTCGTAGGTGTGTGGATTGATATCTGGGTCTTCAATTTGATTCCATTGGTCCTCTGTCTGTTTTTATGCCAATACCAGGTTGTTTTTTTTTTTTTTATTACTGTAGCTCTATAATAGTTTGAAGCCAGGGATTGTGATGCTTCCAGAAGTCCTTTATTATACAGGATTGATTTGGTTTTCCTGGGTTTTTCACTTTTCCATCTGAAGTTGAGTATTGTTCTTTTGAGATCTGTGAAGAGTTTTGCTGGGATTTTGATGGGCATTGCATTCTATCTGTAGATTGCTTTTGGTAAGATTGTCATTTTTACTATGTTTATTCTACATAGTCAAGAGCATGGGAGATCTTTCCATTTTCTAGTATCTTCTTCCATTTCTTTCTTCAAAGACTTAAAGTTCTTGTCATACAGTGTAGTGAGGAGCAATGGACTGCATTCCCACCCAGATCCCAGCTGCCTGGCTAGCTTATGCCCCGAAATAACAACACACAAACTGTATTCATTTAAACACTGCCTGGCCCATTAGTTTCAGCCTCTTACTCACATCTTGACTAACACTTATCTAAAAATCTGTGTAGCACCACGAAGTGGTGCCTTACCGGGAAGATTCTAGCATACGTCCATCTTGGGCCGGAGCTTCATTGTGTCTGACTCAGAGAGGAGAGGCATGGCAATCTGTCTCACTTAGGAGAGGCGTGGCATCTGACTGAGCCATCTACCTCACTTCCTTCTTCTTGTTCTGTCTACTCTACCCACGTAAGGGCTGGCCCATTAAATGGGCCAAGGCAGTTTCTTTATTAATGAATGAAATCAACACAAACAGAAGACTCTCCCACATCAATATAGGTCATTCACTTGTTTGGTTAGAGTTACTCCAAGATATGTTATGTTATTTGTGGCTATTGTAAAGGGTGTTTGTAGTAGGAGCTGCGGGCTGCTTCCCACTGCCCGGCTCCTGGCCACCGGCTAGCTTTACCCAAAATAATTACACAGAAACTGTATTCTTTTAAACACTGCCTGACCCATTAGTTCCAGCCTCTTATTGGCTAATTCTCACATCTTGCTTTAACCCATACTTATTAATCTGTGTAGCACCATGAGGTGGTGGCTTACTGAGAAAGATCCTAACCTGTGTCTGTCTTGGAGAGGCGAGTCATGGTGACTGCCTGAGGCATCTGACTCATTGCCTTCTTCCCAGCATTCTGTTCTGTCTACTTCACCCACCTAATTTTCTATCCTATCAAAGGGCCAAGGGAGTTTCTTTATTAACCAATGAAAGTAACACATAGACAGATGACCCTCCTCCATCAAGTGTTGATTCTCTGATTTCTTTCTCAGCCCACTTATCATCTGTATAATGAGAGATATTGATTTTTGAGTTAATCTTGTATCCTGCTACATTACTGAAAGTGTTTATGAGTTGTAGGAGTTCCCTGGTAGACTTTTTGGGGTCACTTATGTATACTATCATATCATCAGCAAATAGTGAGAGCTTGACTTCTTTTCTGATTTGTATCCCCTTGATCTCTTTTTGTTGTCTTATTGTTCTAGCTAGAACTTCATATTGAATAGATATGGAGAGAGTGGACAACCTTGTCGTGTTCCTGATGAGAGTGGAATCGCTGGGAGTTTCTCTCCATTTAGTTTGATGTTGGCTGTTGGCTTGCTGTATATTGCTTTTATTATATTTATGTATGTTTCTTTTTAAAAAATATTTATTTATTTATTTATTTATTTATTTATTTATTTATTTATTTATTATGTGTACAATATTCTTCCTGTGTGTATGCCTGCAGGCCAGAAGAGGGCACCAAACCCCATTACAAATGGTTATGTGCCACCATGCTGGGAATTGAACTCAGGACCTTTGGAAGAGCAGGCAATGCTCTTAACATCTGAGCCATCTCTCCAGCCCCCTGTATGTTTCTTATATCATAAACAAATTTTGTCAAAGGCTTTTTCAGCATCTAATGAGATGATCATGCTGGTTTTTTTTTCAGTTTGTTTATATGGTGGATTACATTGACAGATTTTCGTATGTTGAACCATCCCTGCATCTCTGGAATAAAGCCAACTTGAACATGGAGTATGATTTTTCTGGTGTGTTCTTAGATTCAATTTGCCAGTATTTCACTGAGTATTTTTGCATCCATATTCAGGAGTGAGATCGGTGTGGAATTCCCTTTCTTAGTAGTGTCTTTGTGTGGTTTGGGTATCAGGGTAACTGTAGCCTTGTAAAGAGAGTTTGGCAATGTTCCTTCTGTTTCTATTTTGTGGGACAATTTGAGGAGTATTGGTATTAGCTCTTCTTGAGAGATTTTGATGACTGTTCCTATTTCCTTAGCAGTTACAGGTCTATTTAATTTGCTTAACTGCTCTTGATTTAATTTTTGTATATGATATTTCTATAGAAAATTGTCCATTTTCTTTAAGTTTTCCTGATGATTCTCTAGATTTCCTCTGTGTCTGTTGTTATGTCCCCATTTTTCATTTCTGATTTTGTTGATTTGGATATTCTCTTTCTGCCTTTTGGTTAGTTTGGATAAAGGTTTATCTATTTTGTTGAATTTTTTTTCAAAGAACCAACTCTTTGTCTCATTGATTTGCATTTTTTCTTTGTGTTGTTTCCTTTGTTTCTATTTTGTTGATTTCAGTTCTCAATTTGATTATTTCCTGTCATCTAGTCCTCCTGGGTTAATTTGCTTCCTTTTGTTCTAGAGATTTCAGGTGTTCTGTTAATTCACTAGTATGGGATTTTTCCAGCTTCTTTATGTAGGCATTTAGTGCTATCAACTTTTTTCTTAACACACTTTCATTGTGCCCCGTAAGTTGGAGTATGTTGTGAGGTCATTTTCATTGAATCTTAAAAAGGTTTTATTTCTTTATTTCTTCCTTGACTCATTGGTGATTCAAGTGAGCATTGTTCAATTTCTATGTATTTGTGGGCTTTCTGAAATTAGTGTTGCTGTTGAACTTTAATCCATGGTAATCTGTTAAAATACATGGGTTCATTCCAATTTGTTTGTATCTGTTGATGTTTGCTTTGCTATTTAATATGTGGTCAATTTTTAAGAAAGTTCCATGAAGTGCTGAGAAGAAGGTATATTCTTTTATGTTTAGATGGAATGTTCTATAGATATCTGTTAAGCCCATTTGAGTCATAGCATCTGTTAGTTCCCTAATTTTTCTATTATGTTTTTGTCTGGTAGACCTGTCCAGTGGTGATATTGGGGTGTTAAAGTCTACTTAGTGTGAGGAGCTTACTGATTGATTTAAGCTTTAGTAATGTTTCTTTTACATATAAGGATGCCCTTGTCCCCTTACAGGAATTTTAATGCAGAAGGGAGATATTAAAATATGATATAAAAAGAATGGATCTTTTTACCACATAAACATAGTAAAAAATTAAAAACTTACGTGGAAAAAGTTTCTGGGTTAATTCTAAAAAGAAAGTTGAGACTTTGTCAATTAGCAGGAATAGATCCATCAGAAATTATAGTACCTTTTAATAATGATGAGATTGACAAATTATAGGCAGAAAGTGAATCCTGGCAAAGAGCATGTATTGTGGGAATTCCTTAAGTCACTAGCCTTTTAGCTAATGGCCCATTTTGGGCATGTTCTAAGGTACTAAGTGCCAATGAAAAGCATGTGGGGCCCACTATTTAAGCTGGATTCAGTTCCCAGCTTCCAGCGCACACAGATGACTGAAGATCACTACTCTTACTGTGAGTTTATCCCCAAATAAATAAACCTTTGTTATCTGTATTCCAGGATATTTTGGAACTCTTTGATATGCCTACATTTTGGTACTCAACATGGGGCATGAACCAATAACCGTGAAATTAAGAGTCTCATGCTCTATTGACTAAGCTAGTGAGTTTTTGGGAGAGATTAACAACAACTATCCCAAAAGCAAAAGAATTCAACTTTTAAAGAAAACTAGCTGTATTCTTCCTCACTTTGTATGGGAAACACCAATAACTGGAGTTCCAACATTTTATACTGATGCAAATAAATCAGGAAAGGCAGATTACAAATCAGAAAATTTAAGTAAAGTGGATCAAGGCTCTTATGATTCTGTCTAAAAGTGAGAATTAAATGCTTGCTATTCTCTTGGTACTAAGGAATTTTAAGGAACCTTGAAGGTGTAAGTCACAAACAATCCCACACCAGTTTGGAATTATGATTAATAGAATGGTTATTTATTTAAAAGGGAAAAACTTACAGATCACCGTTACAGCCAACAGCCCTCTGCGCAATCAGGAAGGGAGCCTAGTCGCCAGAAACAGAGCCAGAAGCCAGAGCACGAGTGGAGGGAAGTGGCCGCATTTTTAAAGAGAGAGACCACGCCCCAATGGACTGGTATCTCAGCGGCTATTGGCTGAAGGAGTGAAAGGAGCTCCCACAACAGAACCTCTCAACATAGTTACCAATTTGCAATATACAGAAAGAGTTGTTTTGCATATTGAAACAGCTGAATTTATACCCATGATACAGAGTTGACTTCATTATTTATTTAGTTATAAGATACAATCAGGAACAGGAATAATTCCATAAACATAACACATATCCAATCCCATATGGGTCTGCCAGGTCCTCTAGCACAAGGTATGCAGAAGTCAATCAATTATTGATTGGAAAGGTGCTGAAGGACTCAGAATTTTATAAAAACCATTATGTCAATAGTAAAGATTTAGAAAAAAGACTCTTCTATCATGTGGTAACAATCCAAGGAAATTATGAAATTATAAGGAAATGTCCTATTTGTTCTTTATACAAACACCACTGCCTTCAGGAAGTGGCCCAAAGGGTACTCAAAGCTATGAAATCTGGCAGATGGATGTGATTGATTTTGTCTTCTCAGAATTTGGGAAAACCTTCTCGACAATTCAAATTTGATATTTCTCAGGTTTTCTGGGAGGTCGTGGAGAGCCACTTTCAGCCACTCATCCAGCTGCTTGGCAAACTTTCGGATCACCTGAGTTAAGAGTTTCAGAAGTTCGGTTCGTTATCATCAGGATAGGGAGCAAGACAGCGTGCAGGCAGACATGGTGCTGGAGCTGAGAGTCCTACATCTTGACTCAGAGGCAACAGGAAGTTGACTCCCTCTGAACATTCTTGTTGGATCCGTTGGTTCCAGGACTTTGGGCGTGGTTGTTCTCTGACCCACAGCCAGGCAGCAGCTCCCACAGAGAGCAGGGGTGCATACGCTCAGCTGGGCAGGGAGAGACTATGGGGTGTGCATGCCCATTCGAACAGGGCGGTGAGGAATTTCATAAACTCCGTGAGTGTGAAACAGAATCTGCAATTGTGGCCGGAAAACTTAACAAACTGTTTTTCAGGGACACTGGCAGCCGAGGACACACTCTGTGCCCACAGCGCTGCCTCCCCTCCCTTCCTTCCTAAGCCACATCTTCTTCACTGTGATAACTAGTCAAGCTCTCTCTGCTGGCCAGCAACTTCTCACCTTAACCCTCTCTGTCCCGATACTGCTTGAATAAATGTTGAATTATACCAACCTGTATGCTTTGGGAAGCTTTGACTTTAAAATAAAAGTCAAATATACATTATGTTTGGGAAATTATGCTTTTGTTTATACAGGAAAATAGAAATATATAGGTTTTAGTCATTTAGATCCAACAGGTTACAATACTTGTCATCTTTTAAGGAAATTGGGTACAAATTATTATTGATTAAGATAAAGAAAACTGCTACTAGTCTCAAATGTTTTACATTGTTACAAGTTTAATATGTTAATGCAGATTTAATACTATGATACTGTTTGGATGGAGGCTTCACCCAAAGCCCTGGCATCCATACATCTGAAGAGTCTGGAATGTTCGGGTGGAGACTCCACCTTAAGTCCCCTCCCACAGAATAGGCTCAGTTCCAACTCTGCTCCCCCCAGAAAAGCCCACCATCAGTGACTCTACCCCCAAGGGCATTAAAAGCTCCCACCTTGTGGTTTCCTCTCCTGGTCTCCTCAACTTTGCCTAGGGTCACCCAGGAATGCTGTGCTCAAAATAAACCTGGATTTATTGATTTGGTTTGATTGTCTTATTACATCAGCTGTGGCAGATTCCCATCAACCAAGATTTAAACTCAACAGATACACACACACACACACACACACACACACACATTTCTGTTCTTGCATAAACTGTTATATCTATGAAATGTTCTAGACTTCTGGAAGAAATCACACACACAAAAAAGACTTTGATGGAAATTTGCATGTTGTCTGGGAAGTGAGAGAAAAGACAAGAAAAAAATGCAAAAAGCCGGGCGGTGGTGGCGCACACCTTTAATCCCAGCACTCGGGAGGCAGAGGCAGACGGATCTCTGAGTTCGAGGCCAGCCTGGTCTACAAGAGCTAGTTCCAGGACAGGCTCTAGAAACTACAGGGAAACCCTGTCTCAAAAAAAAAAACAAAAAAAAATGCAAGAGACTAGAATAATAAAGAATTATGGTATTTTCCTCTCCTGGTCTTGAGACTCCTCCCCTTCCTCAGTTACTGAGACTGAGTCCACAAGTTTCAAGTGAGTTCGCAAATTGTAACCTCCTGTTCCTAGTTTGTACCTGTCTCAACAGGCTCCCGCTCAGCTGGCAAACACATCCAAGCATCAGCTGCTAACACCTTGCTCCAAATAACTGCAAGCTCTGAACTTGCCGAAAGCTGCTCAGTGGACCAATCCAGCCAGTGTAAATGCTGTCTTTCCAACAATGAATCAGATGCCTTTACGTTCCCTACCTGACTTTGACTAACATTCTTGGCTTCCAGGGCGCTGAGAACAATGTCCTCTGGTCATCAGGAACTAATTACAGACTGAATACATTATCCTCCCCTTCCTCCACCCACCCCAGAATGTTAGCTCAAAAGGGAATTTCTTGTCATAAAAAAACATGAGATTAAATACTAATTGGTCCCCATTCTCATTTCCAAGTTGATGTCTTAAATAAATGATAATTCCTATCTGGGTACCATTAAGTTAATGATGCTAAAATCTCAACGTCAGCCTCTGGAACAAACTCATCTCAAGGATTTGAGATGCAGTACTCGGGGGTAGGGAATTACTGAAAGGGCACGTGGGAGGCTTAAGACTCAATTAAAATTTAAAAGGAGGAGTTATACCCCAGTCTCCATATATGCATTTTATTTTCAATTTTTTAAATGTGGCTGCTGCTGGAAAATCTGCAGCTGATCTGTTCTGGCATGGGGGCACCACCACAAAATCTGCTCAGGTTAAATAGAGAAATGCTTGTGCTGAATGTGGAAGGGTCCCGGCACTGTTTTGACATGGGGAGAGAGCATGTTTGTCTTTTTCACAGGATGAAAATGAAGCTCAATCGGTATGGTGTGTGGAGCAGAGAGATGCTGATCCTGATGTTGCTGATGATCATCCAGAGAAGACCCATTGGGCCTATGGTCCTGATCCACCTATTTTACATCCTGCTGTTTGGACAGGAAAGGAGATTGTAGTCACAATCAACAATATACATCTTTTAAATCGACCTGCTACACAAGAGTTCTGGATTACTTGAAAATTTTCTCATGTTGGGTATGGTAAAGGAATTCCTGTACGTTTTGCAAAGATATTGCTTTGGAGGGATGTCTTGGAGAGTTTCCAAAACTAATTATGGGACGTGATAAACAATGTACTTGTTATACAAAGTTATTGCTTCCTCAAGGTAACTGGGTAAATGATACTTTCCCCTTCAACAATTTCCTCCATGCATGAAGAAACTGCAAGAGTCTAACGGAACTTTGTTGAGGAGATGATATACTGGCATTATCCCTTTAAAATACAACATTACAGGGACTTCACAGTCGTTTTTGACTGGTGTGGAAATCAAGAAGATTATAGTGACTCTTGTCCTTTGTCTACAGCAGAATCTTGGAAGCAAGGACCGTCCGCTGGAATTTGCTATTCCAGTACAAAGTTTTCACAGACTTATGTTTGGAAACTTGCTGCTGCCGTGGGAACAGTGGCAGGACAATCTAGTTCTTCAAAACCTGTTTGCCCCCTGAAAGGAACTGTTTTCACTTGTGTAAAAATGCTGTTTGTTCTTTTGGTGGAA
The DNA here is from genome assembly GCF_903992535.2 of Arvicola amphibius. NCBI lineage: Eukaryota > Metazoa > Chordata > Mammalia > Rodentia > Cricetidae > Arvicola > Arvicola amphibius. The sequence continues at coordinate 50,879,351 of NC_052050.1, forward strand.
AATATAAAAATTTCCATGAATGGCTTTGTGTTTGATGTATCATGTTTTAATTGCATTTTGACTAATTGTATTTCTCAAATGGTTAATCATCCCCATGTATTAATGTTAAAGCAACCTTCTTTGTAATGTTGCCAGTGCAGGTAAATGACCCATGGTTTGATGACAAAGGGTTGCAGGTAATTGAAAAAATTAAGAAAGCTTTAAGTAGACAGACACGTGCTGTTGGATTAGTTATGGCAGGGATTTCCGCTCTTGTTGTTAAGATGACTATTACCGCGGTTGCTTCAGCGGCTTTGTCTCAGTCTGTTCAAAATGCAGGATTTGTTAATCAATTATCCAAGAATGTCTCCTAAAGGTTGGCAACACAAGAAGATATAGATGTAAAAATGGAGCATAAATTAAATGCCTTGCGTGATGTGGTACAATCTTTAGGAGATGATCTCCAGAGCCTAAAAACCAGGGTACAATTGAACTGTCATGCTAATTATGAATGGAATTGTGTTACATCTCCTGTATATAATGAAAGTCTATTGGATGGGAAAGAGTTAAAGCACATCTTAGGGGAATCTGGCATGATTCTAATGACTCCTTAAATTTGGCAGGATTACATCAAGAGATTATGGAAACAAGAAATGCAAATTAGATTTTAGTGCAGCAGAAGGAGCTGAAGATATTTTGGAATAATTTAAAAAGGCTGTCCCATCATGGTTAGCATTTACTTCTCTTCTTAGTACTATTGCAATTATCAGAGCTTGTGTTCTATTGGGCATAATTTGTTTACCTATAATTTTCAAGCCGATTATGAACTCACTGTGGAAAGTTGACTTGGAACTTCACGGAGTAAAACTTTGCATATTCCCTTAACCTATGATACCAGAGGCTGGTAGCCAAAGATGAGCAAATTTTCTTTGCCTCCTTTCAATCTAAGACAGAACATGAATGATGGAATTCATGCTCCCATGACCAGTAAGACAGGAGAAAGGCACATTCATCTGAGAGACTCTGTGGAGTCTTAAAAAAAGGGAATCGTGGTGGCCCACACATGACTCAGTTTCCATCTGGAGTCCATTCTGACTTAAAGGTCATTTGAGTTCAAGCTTACCTGCTTTGCCTGATCCAGTACCCTTGAGAGCTGTGGGAAAGTTCTGATTAAGCCCATGGAAAGAAAACAACATCTACTAAGCACAGGCTGGTGAATGCCAGCCAAAGGCACATCCAGACAGAAACAGAAACTGCTTGCTGCTAGCAGGACTCACATGATAGATAGCGAGCCTGCCTGTGCTTTCTCCCAAGGACAGTGCAGAGAGGTGTTTAGCTGACTGTACTGCTCTTTGTTCTACCTTCTGCCTTTAACCTGTATAAAACCAAGTTCTGAAATAAACTCTGGACTGTGTGGTATTGACTGATAGTCCTCCTGGATCTATCCTGTGCTTCTGTCTCAATTTCTATCAAACTGCCATTTCCTCAACCTTGCACCCCCTCCTGGTACCAGGTTGATTTATTGGAGCAGGCTACGATGATGTACACCATACCATTGATACCTATTCAGGTTTTCAATGGGCAACTGCTTTTGAGTTTGGAAAAGGATGATCCAGTAATCACACATTTGCTAGAAATTATGGTCATCATGGGTATACCTGTACAAATACAGACAATGCATCAGCATATGTCTCTAAGAAACTAAAACAGTTTTTTGTTTATCATAATATAAAGCATATTACAGGTATGTCACACAATCCTACAGGGCAGGCAGTTATAGAAAGATCAAATCAAACTCTAAAGAATATGCTAAATAAACAGAAAGGGATGATAAATACCCCCAGAAATAGGTTGCATAATGTTTTGTTAACTTTGAATTTTCTAAATGCTAATTAGAAAGAACCAAGAGCTGTGGAGAGACATTGGATATTACAAAAAAAAACTACAGAATTAAATCAGTCGATATACTTTAAAGATGTACTGACCTCTGAATGGAAACCAGGACATGTGTTACATTTCACCACAAGGGAAAAAAGCTCTGGATACCATCAAAGTTAATAAAGATACCATTTGAACAAGAGACACCTCTTAATTAGAAGAGATGATAGCTCATCAAACAGCATGGCTGTTTAATCTAAACTAACCTATAAAACTAACAAATGCTTTTCATTTGGTCAGATTTAACTTTCAAAAAGAGAATCTCCCCAAAATTAGGGTTGAGGAAAGGGTTTTGTTTCTGTCTTTTCAGGAGAATCCAGGTATCCAACTAAGGAATCTGAAGACAACTGGACAAATGAGACATATATTAAAAAAGGGCAAATCCTCCAGAAAAAAAGTCTCAAGAAAAAGTGTAAATTGGCCTATTGGTACATCACATTTCCAACAAGATAAAATTTCATAAATCTTCCCAAATGTTTGTTCTACTGCTCTCTGCAGACATATAATGCAAACAGTTTCTTTGTAGTTTCAGTCCAGTTAAAGATTAAAGCTGTCTTTGGAGTTGGGGTGTGGCTCTCTCCTTCTCTAAAGCCAAGCATGCTTGTTAAAGTAAAATCCAAAATCTCTGTCTCATGTCAGAAAGACACCTGATATGGGACATAAGAAAAACAAATATTTAAGAACTATTTTATTGCTACTAATGTCATAATCCTTTGGCTTTATATTGACTCTTTAACAACTTTTCTTAAGGTATAAATTTTATAAAATTAGTATATATTAAATTTTTTGTCATAATATTAATTATCATATAGAATACTAATTAATTCTAGAAAAAGGTTTCATCTACCTTCCCATACATGATTTTGGGTTTGAGTCTCTATCAGTTTTCTGCAGTTAACCATGAGCACACCTCACAGCAATCTTTGAAGTCTCCAAAAGGAGGATGGGGCCCCACAATGACAATTCCTCCAGAACTATAACACCACCATGCTGAAAAACACCACCTAAAGATTGTCTTTGGACAACAAACTTCTCAGAACAATTTTGAGATGGCTAGCTGAGATGATCCAGCCTAAAAGACAGACTACTCTAGCCAGGACTTAAGATAAGCCCTGAACTTTCTGATTACGCACAGCTGGATAACAAATGATACAGCTACCTCTCCCAGAACTTGACAATTAACCCAATTTTTTTTCTTTTCAGGATCCCCTAAAGATACCATCACCCCCAGACAGCAGGAAGTAAATTTAAAAGCACAACACCCACATTCCCAAGAGGTGGGGAGGGTGGTTTTGGTCTTTCGTTGGGTTATGGATATTTGTCCTTGTTTAGGGAGATTGGTTACAAGTTGTTATTGGTAATGGTCAGGAAAAAAGCTAAAGAAAGGAAATTAGATTCAAGGTTCCTATTTTGAATTATTGAATATACTCTGAAAAAAGATAAAGAAAGGTAAGATAAAAGAGTAGATTGGGTCTACTCTGAAGAGAAAAAAGGGAGGATATAGGTATAAAAAGATAAAAAGTAGATTATTGAATCTACTTCTAAAAAGCAACTAAAATATTGGATTGGACTTTTGTATATTGTACACAAATTTTATATATTGATACAAATTTAAGATTAATTTTTAGAACATACTATACACACATTCCTACTCTTTTTCAAGGTATTGTACCTATACAATTCATTTAACAATGTAATACAAATTTCTAGTCCTTGAAAAGTATTATTACCAACTGTTTAGGATAACAGGAAATGCAGGTTAGAAGTTAATCACCTATTACAATTGAACTTGTAGTCACATTAGGTATGTTTTCAAGGTCAAACAAAGATATATTTTAGGTAAGTAAGTCATCTTCAAACACTTCAGAGATCTATGGAATATGGCATTTAAGATGTTTTTTTTTTTTTTTTTTTTTTTTTTTTTTTTTTTTTGGTTTTTTCGAGACAGGGTTTTAACAATAAAGACTCTTCTTTATGACAATGAGACATATCTGCTTCTGGCAGAACCAATCTACTTCAGAGAAGATGATGGGCATCAAAGAAATTCCACATGGAGTTTATTTTCTTTGTGTCAAAGTAAGCCACTGGGCAAGAAAGTGTTCTTGCTGTTAGTATTCAGGCATCTGTACTGTCCTGACCTTGAGGTCCTGACAGGTTACATCCTCAGCTGCAGCCACTAAGCGCACCTCCTGTGCACATTCACTATGTTCCCTTTTAAAATGTTACCTTGACCACCTCCCATCTCTTCCTTTCTCTCTCTTTCTGCTTCTCTACCTGTTCCTCTCTCTCTCTCTCTGTCTCTGTCTTTCTCTCTCTCTGCCTCTCTCTTCTCTTCTGATACTCCTGTCCCCAGAGGTCAGTCTCCCCTCTCTCCTCCTCCTTTTTCCCATTCACCTTTCCCAATAAAAAACCTGTCCACCTGAGCTCTGTCTCATGGTGTCTTTCTCCCTCACACCACTTTCTTAGTTACAGCACTTGCTTTGACTGCTCACAGTATGTTGTCCTAATTGGACAAGCAAGACAAAGAGAAGTGACTGCCAAACATTGTCAAGACAAGGAGGGACAGCCTTTCAGAATATCCTGTTTCATAGGAAAGTCTGTCAGACATGCTGGGCCTGTAGGCCGAAGACAGAGCCTCTATGTTGCAGAGGAACTTTGGGTGACTGTACAGGCAGCCAGCTGTTTCTGTCATTTCTCACATTTTTTGGAAGTCACTTCCTGCTTTCTCAGTTAATATTATTTCCTTCTTGGGTCTCTTGGGGTGTTGAATACTAGATAGTTATAGTTTTTTTTTTTTTTTTTGCTTACCAGACACAGAAACAAGTTACAATAGAAAATAAATTAGGCACAAGACTTTGGACTCACCAAGATAGAATAGATAATGGAATATTTTTTTCTGAATTTGTCAAATGCAAATGGACTAGACATTGCTGATGAACTTATTACCAGTATATATTGTATATAGTTATTATGCTTATTGTATATAGTTTTGTTTGAGACAGCATAGGAAAAAGCTCTCTTTCTGGGATGTCAGCAAGGGAGGAAGGCCAGTCAGGTGCTCCCTTTGCCTCTCTGAGCTAGTAGGTTTTCACTCCAGCATCTGTTCTCGAGTCTTTATTGGTAAAAATTGAACAACTGAGATTTTGTTAAAAACATGTGTTTATTTTCACTTTTCCTTTATTCATCTGCTTTTTTAAATATTTATTTATTTATTTATTTATTTATTATGGATACAATACCAGACCCCATTACAGATGGTTGTGAGCCACCATATGGTTGCTGGGAATTGAACTCAGGACCTTTGGAAGAGCAGGCAATGCTCTTAACCTCTGAGCCATCTCTCCAGCCCTCATCTGCTTTTTTAAATCCTATGCTAGCGGTTCTTTATTACAATGGGAAGGCAGTACTGATCGGCTATAATTGACTGACTCCATAATTTACGTTGGATTTTACTCTTTCTACCGTGGGTGTTGACAATACACAGTGACACAAAGCCACTGCCTCCATACTTTTGCCTCTAGGAATGGCATATAGTTGGCAGTATGGGTATAAAATGTTTCCTAGAGGAATGTGTGACTATGTCCCCAGAAACTGAAGAAGACTTGGGAAGTCTGCATGACTTACGCGGCTCACTGGCCCACTTCTCCAAGGTAATAAAACTGGCAACAATAGCTGGAGGAGAGGACAAGAGGGCGAACCCCCCCCCCCCCAAAGGTGTGTAGGGAACCCCAGGGATGCTGCTGTGTGAGCCCATATCCATGCTGGGGTGGAGCTTTTTGGTGACACAGCTATCTGTATGTCAATCATGCCCCTTCAAGGAACCCCGGTAAACTCAATGATTCCCTACGCTAGACTTGGGTGGAATCCTTCCTTTGGGCTGTCATCAGTGCCCTGTCTCGGACTGAGAGTCACTTCTCTCCAAATCTCACAATTACCCCCCAGACTCATGTGTTGAGCATCTGGTCCCTAACAAGTGGCATTGTTTTGGGAGGTTCCCAGGAAACTGTCAGTGGTAGAACCTAGCTGGAGGAACAATGTCATTGGTGTATAGCCTCAGGTGCCACCTTGATCCCACCCTACCGTGGCCCCAGAGTCAGTGAAGCCAGGGTTATGGTCTGAGATAGTTGCTTTCTTCCCTTAGGTTTTCTCTTGGGTATTTTGTCAAGGCAAAGAGAGCCATCTGATGAGGACAAGCAGTACCGAGGGGGAGGGGCTAACGCTGCAGCCTTCTGCAATGCGCCTCTTACGCTTGTGAAGCAATTTGCAAAGGAATTTGAAAGCATTTGGAGAAACTAGGCTGGGAAAAGCATAGGCTACAGGCCGGAACAGGCAATCCTGGGGTCGGAGCTGAGACTGCTGGGAGGAACACAGCCGGTCACAAAGCAATGAAGACTCTGAGAACTGGACTAGAGGCCACATGGTCACAGGAAAGGGACTTTTTATGCCTGTGACCAGAGATGGCTGTCTAAATGGAAGTTTCCTGGTTTCCAGTATCTTGCAAAATTGATGCAAACTGTGTTAATTTAAGGGAACGGTCACCAAGAATTTGTAACCAAGCATTGGAAACTCCTGACTCGTCAGATGCTTCCAACATTATAGATAAAGACAAATACAAATGCCAAGTCTTTACCTACTGCAGTGAATAATTAAATAAGACCGGGAACATTCATACTTCAGATTTCTCTACAGCTGCCACATTCAATGAAGCAAACACCTCTCAGGTAGTTTCATCTATTAGAAGAAAGATCACAAACATTGCAAAGTGTGGTGGCGGTGGTGTTTGATTCTACGTAGCACTGTATATGTGGGTAATACAGAAAACACCCCAACAGGGCACCCTAGAAGTGGTTAATTCTGGGGCAAAGTGGAGTGGGGAAGGGAATCGGTCTGTCTGTCTGTCTGTCTTCACCAGGGGCTTAGAGTGAGGGCATTGCCTGACAACTCAGTTAGGGGAGACCTTGAATTTAGAGAACTCTCTTCTTTAAGGAGTCTCTGAGGTTCTGGCAACAGCTCCAACCATCTCGATGCTAGCCACAGAGGTTCCTGCTTCGTGCCTCCTTCCTCCCTCGCTCTGAATATCAGTGTATCACAGAATGGTCATTGGTTACTCACATCTTTCTTCCTCCAGACCCTCCCAACTCCCTTTCACCCCCATTCCAAATAACAAGACCACGTGACTCTCAAGTATCATCTTTTTGTTGTTGTTCCTACTCCGTTCCAAAGGCTGACATTGACAACCGCAGTGACGGCAGAGAGTGCTGGACTCTCTCCCTTCCCAGAGTGGGGACAAGGAAGCCACCCTCTCCCCATTTTCCCATTACTCCTCCTCATGCTGGACTCTGTTTCTCTCCCTTGCTTCAGTATCGCCACCAACGAAGTTGGGGTGATGCAGTGGGGGTTGCAGAGGAGACAAGGGAGACCTGGCAGAGCGGGCTCCTAGCGGGTGTCATTGCGCCTCTTTTCACACACCCATCGGTTCAGCTGATGGCAGAGGTTGTCGTTCCAGTGGCCGTCTGTCAAGATCTCGGCACAGTCTTCAGTGCCACCCTGCTCGTGGCCCTCCCAGTTATTGGGCTCAGAGAAGGCCCAATTCCTAAGAAGGAAAGCCAAAGAAAGCTCAGGGTCTAACCTTGGGAGGGTTCTAACCCACCTAAAACCCTATCTCCCACCCAAAAAAATCCCAGCCTTGGGAGGGTTCAAGGGCTAAAAATTTGCAGGCTTGGGAATGGGGGGGGGAGGTTGGGGAAATTGACCCCGAGGGACCTATGGGAGTGCATTGAGGTGAAAGGCCAGGTGGTCATCCCTGGCGCAAACAAGGAGATGCCCACGGGGAGGGACTGACTTGTAGCTGCTTCTGTAATCGGTTCCATCCGCCCATCTCCAGGAGCCGTCCTTGTCAGTGAGACCTATCCAAGTGTGAAACGAGCCGATGTGCTTTGCAACAAACTTCTGGAAAAACAATTAGGAGAGCAAATTGCTTTACCCCTCATCTACGCGAGCATTCAAGTAACCCCACCCACCCCAGCCTAACCTGCCCCAGTGCCCTCAGTTCCCAACAGCTACCCCCTCCCTCTTCTCTCTGTGAGCAGAGCTAGAGTTAAATGGCATTCACAGGGCCTGACTTCATACCAAGCGTTTTGTGAGGATCATCTCATTTGGCTCTCCAAGGTGGGCACCAAAGTAACTCTCACCCCACAAGGTAGTTATTAGAACTCAGAAAGTCAACCCAGCATCTAGCTGTGACAACCACTCTGTTTCAAGCCTGCAACCACTTCCCACTCCATTACTAGTACCGTTGCTGTGGCAACACCAAGCTTCCCATCTTCTGCACCAGAGTCTTGGTGACCCTGCCCATGCTGTCCCACAAATCCCAATACCCAAGAAGCACCTTGGTTTCATTCTTCTCTCTGTTGGTCCCTAGGTCTCTTGCTGTGATTTTGATGTCATTTCCTGAGGTTTGCAGACATCAGCACTTCTAACCTTGGGCTCACTGCCCAGAACAACATTTTGATCTGACTGTCACTACCGGAAATAGGAAGATGCCCGGGTAAAGGCAATTTCCCAATTAGGGGAATGTCATGGGCTTCTGTGCCAAGGTCCCTGCTCTTATAGCTAGCTCCCTAGGTCTAAAACCTTACCAAGGGGCTTGCTCTTACAAATGTGGTTGCTCTGGGAATTTAAATTCCATGGTTTATGTTTGTTGGGAATGTATAGTCACTTGGTTCTATAAAATAAACTGAGTCAGTTTGCCCAGCACACACTCAAATAATTCCATCTGATGGCGTGTGAAGAGTCTCTGACTGCGCATGAAAAAAAACAAGCCCAATTCCACTCACACTCCCCAGAGACCAAGGTTGCTCATCCGAGAGCAGACTCAGGGACAGCAGTGCCTATAAAGATTAGAATTCTACATGTGTGTCCAGTTCATGGAGAAGCAGCCACCCAGGGCTGGTGAGGCTGCTTCACGGGTTCAGAAGTATCAACAGGGATGGAGCAAAGAGACCTGGAGATAGGATGTGGCTACCTGATGCTTCCCATCACCGAAGCAACTGAATAACTAAGACAAATGTATGTGATTAAACCCCCAAGCTCAAGGCTGAGCAGAGTCAAATAGTGCTAGATGACCAAAGGAAACAGTCCAGACCATTCATCTACCCTTTCCTAAGTGAACATAGAAGGAACCGCACCAATTCACAGCAAGGAACAGAGGAAAATTATCACGGAATTCATGCCCTGCCCCCACAGAGGAAGCTAAATGTTTACCCTATGAGCAGCTGTGGACTGTGCACCAAGAGCTGCGCCTAGAAGCCTTTTGTCCCAAAACCGTTGATTGGGTCATTTTTTAAAGACAATGTATTTACTTTGAAAGTAAGAGACATGGGGTTGACATTTGTTCCCCAAGGCCAAGAACCACTAATTTAAAACCCAGATACCCAAAAATGATGGGAACTGAATTGATGGCCAGAGGCTTAGAAAACACAAGGACCACACCCTGTGTGTCAGCCAAAGATCAGCTCAAGGTTGAAAGTCGTAAGTGGGGCATTCAGACTAATGACAGCTCAGCCCGCCATGAAACTGTAGTCATGAACTAGTGGGCATAGTGATACTTCGTTTATGTTTTAACAAATAAAGATTGCCTGAGGATCAGAGTGCAGAGCTAAGTCACTAGAGGCCAGGGAATGGTGGCACACAGTTTTAAACCCAGAGGGATTTCTGTGAGTTCAAGGCCACCCTGGGCTACACAAGATTGAATCTGTCTAAAAGACAAACAGAGCTCATACAAAGGTGATCCCAGCACTTGGGATCCCACACCTTTAATCCCAGCACTAGGGAGGTGGAAACAGGAGGGATATGGCTGGGCGGAGAGAGGAATATAAGGCAGGAGGAGACAGGAGCTCAGAGCAGTCTGAGGTTTGGTGGAGACAGATGCAGTCTGAGGACAGGATTGCCCCTTCAGTCTGAGCATTGGTAGAGGTAAAATGTCTCTCTAGAGGCTGTTGCTGCTTCTCTGATCTTCAGCCTTAGCCCCTACATCTGACTCTAGGTTTTTATTAAGACCAATTAGAATTCATGCTACAAGTGAGGCAAATCATAGGTTAAATTACAAATAAGTTGATGTTTTCATATGTTAAAATTAAATACTAGCAACTTCAATCTAATCAGCAACACAAAATATGTTTGCAATTACTGTGAGAATCCCTTACATAGCCGGACAAACAGAAAATCCTCAATAACTCCATTCTGACTTCTGTATTCAAATGGTTTAATTGCTTAGCATTGTCCCAACAGAACAAAGCCCCCACAGACCCTTCAGTCTTAAGGTGGCAGGCTGAGAACACTGAGCAATGAGGCCAAGTGGGTCTCAATTCTGACTTCACAATGGCTTGCTGGCTCTGTGACACATCACCTCACCTCTCTCCCCTGGTGTCCTGAACTCCAAGTGGGAATGATAAGGGTGCCCACCCAAAGAGGTCATGAGGATCAAAGAAATGAACTCGTGAACACGTCCAAATTGTAGTAAGTCCTGCAGCGAATGCTACCTCTGCCTTCCTTGTGCAAATCTGCTCCTCCACTCTGCCAGACTGGCTCCCGTCTGTGGTTTTCAGGTTACTGTCTGGGGACAGCAGTGAGGAAGGAAAACCCAGGACACACTTATGGTCAATGAGGACCCAGTGGCCCACTGCAGGAGAGCAATTTAAGTCTTCCCAGTGTGTTCCTTTTCCACACCCAAGTGCCAACACAGCTAGAGGGGACTCTCAGCCCTTCTTGATTGACTCCCAAGATTCTGTCCCGTGACTGTCTCTGCATCACTTGGTCACCTGGCCCCTGGCTCCCACCTCATATGACAGTTACTGTTCCATCGTGAGCCTCCCAGAGCCCTGCCACCCTCTTCTGTATTCTTCCTTAGGTTAAAAACAAGAAATACATCCAGGGAAAAACTGTCTCTGTCTCCCTCAGCAGCAGCCAACTGCCAACATTTCCTCAGCCAGGCTGGGGCTCCCATCCATCCTGAGATTCGGGTTGGCTTAATCTAATGCAGCTCTTTCCTGTGCACGCAACTACTCCACAGCTCCTGCACATGAGCTCCTGCATGCACATGTGTGAAACAGCCCTGTCACGTCCAGAAACACACTTTCACACCAGCCCTCCGCGACCTCAGGCTTTAGCCCCTGGTTGGATGTCCATGCTCCAGCGGAGGGCCCTATACCCATGCTCATTCTAGAAGCACCAGCTGGACTCATTAGGTTAAAAAAAAAATGTGTGAAGTTGGGAGGGACATGTGATACAGTGGTTCTGGTAGGATTTGGAGGGAAGGTCAAGGAGCAGGTAGATTAGATCGGAACACAGTGTAGAAAAGTAAGAAATTCTAAAAGGATAGAGAAAGAAGAAAAAAGCAAACTAAGTAAATAAATAAGAAACACAAGGGTCAGCAAGATGGCTCAACAGATAAACGTAAACCTGATGACTTGAGTTCAATCTCCAGAACTTACATAAAGGAAAGAGAGGACCGACTCCACAAAGTCATCTTCTGACCCCATGTGCAAGCCATGGCTACACACTCGATTAGTAACAACATCAGCAACAATAAGTAAATAACAGAACTTTGACCAGGCTCCTTGATCAAGTTTGCTCACCTGCTCATCCCAGGAGTTGATGACCACCAGGTGGGCATTCTCCAGCTGGCAGTACATGTCAGCCTCATCCCAGGTCAGCCCACCCCGAGAAAACCAGTAGCAGCTGCCCCCGTGGTCCACCCAGTTAACGGGGCAGCATTCTGTGCCTGGGGGAACAGGAGAGCAGAGGGGAATGAGATCCAGCTGGAAGAGACAGACACACTAGGATCAGAGCCACACCAGACCCTACCGTTGCTCTGGAGGAACGCCAGCTGACAGGTCAGGATTTTCAGATCCAGTGGGAAGTGCTTCAGGTGCAGGAGCAAAGTGGCGTGTTCTACGGGACAAACACAGGGACAGAGATGTGGCCGACACGTGGCTCCACACCTGCCAAGACCTGGCCCAGAGCTCCAGCTGTTGTCTGGGGAAACACACAGATACATACCACACTACACATCATCATGACCCAGGAGTGGGGGCTGGGGTGACCTCTGACCTGCTTTCAGGTCCTGCTGCTTTTTCTCCAGTTTGGCTCCCCAGGATGTCAATATGTCATCTCTGCTACCTGAGGAAGAGGAATGCCGAATGGATTCCCCATCAGTCTGCCTCCCGAATGCTGCACACTCCTGGGTACCCCGGAGGGTCTGTTACCTTGTCCCACAAGCTACTAATCTAACACCTAGACTCCCAGCCTCACCCAAGGGAGGCCACCATGCTGCTTAAATTCCTTCACTGGTTCCCCATGTTTTTAGGCCAAGCTCCACGCAGTCTACACAGCTTGCTGGGGGCCTGGCCCCCCCATCTCTGACCCCTCACCACTGTCGGTCAATCACCACCCCCTGTCATACATGTACAGTGGTCTTCTTCACCCCTGGCCATCATGGCTTCTTTTCATCTCTGCCTGGAACTAGTAGCCACGTCACCTCCTGCACCGTCCCTTAGGTCAGAGCCATATCTCCAGAAGCCTTGTCTGTTCCCTTGACTGGATTGTCTGCTCTGGCTTTCATCCCCACAGCCTACGAACACACTCCTACTGCAGGCCCAGCACCATGCCCAGCCAATCTGTATGGATAAACATACATGGATAAAGTCCCAGCCATCCCGCCCAGCTCACCGTGGGAATCCAGAGCACTGAACTCCATCAGGGTGCTGGAGGAGAAGTTGTTGAAACTTTCTTTCAGGGTCCGCAGCTCCTCTTGCAGCTGAATGCCTTGTCAGGGGACATTGGGGACCAGCTGGGTGTGGGGCTGTGTCCCCCATCACTACAGCCATAATTTCCCCACCACTGATTCCCATCTGTTCCCAGAACCTGCCCCACACTGCCTCTCCACCTTGTCTCCTTTCCTCCCCTGGCCCCTGTCCATGCCCCGCCACTCCCCAGAGCTCTTCTCTATCCTGGCCTCACCCCGGGCAGGCCATGACCTCACTTTGCGATGAAATCACACAGATGACCACCAGCAGCAGGACGTTGAAGGCCAGGGCAAGCAGATGGAGGTGGAGCCTGGAGCCGAGGCGCTGTGCAAAAGGAGGGGAAGGAGGCTGCCCTGTGAGAGAAAGAGAGAGTACGTGTCAGAAACAATTTCAGAGGACTAGAGAGATGGAGAATAAGAGACACAGGGGCACAGAAGGCTGAGGAGGCACAGCGGGGATGAGAGAGAAAATCAGGTGGGGGCTGAGGGAACCGGATGGATTTTGATCCTACACAGAGAGAGAGAGAGAGTTGCACACTTGTACCCACATGAAATTGTGCAAGCATTCACATGCATGCGACATAAGATATACATATGACATATGTGTACATAGGTGAGGTCTTAAACCTGGGGACAGGAGACCCATTAAAAACAATGGTGCAGACTGGTCTTTCCTAGACACCTTAGAAAGGGAGGTCTATAAATGCTTTCCTTCCTTTTCATAAGTCAAAACGACCAACAGATCACTTCTGTCCTCCCATAGCCCCTGTCCCTTCAGCCTGGAGTGCTGGCAGTACTCTTCCCAGTTCTACCAGGGCTCTCCTGTCCAGTTCATCCCACCAGAAAGCGCATCCCAAAAGCCCCTGTCCAGGTCCATCCACTTTACCCATCTCTCCCCAGTTCCCACCATCCTTGTCATCCCCAGAAACCCAAGGATCACTGGCTCTACTGTCCCTTTGGCCTTCCATCATCCCACGGTCACCTCTCCTGCCCCTGTCCATCTGCCCCAACTCACACCTTCCCTTTCCACTCTAACGGACACACGTTTTCTCACACGTGCGCATGCATCCACACACTTTGCCACACGCTGTTATTTGCATCCTCATGCACCTGTATCTTTCCCCATATGAACTGGCTTGCCTCTGCAGGACCAGCCCCTCCCCTTGCCTTTGTACCACCCACCTGCCCTCAGACAGGCATCAGCCTATGACTCTGGGGCCTTCTCAGTCTCAACGTCACCATGCCAAAGCAACCCCTGCCACCTGGGTGATGGGGACTGCGGACCACCAGACCCTGAGTTTCTTGTAAACAACCTGTTTTCCTCTGCTCTGAGCAGCCTGCAGTTGCTCTGAGCACGAGACCCTGATGGCTGGGGAGTGGGTTCTGATGAGTCTGCACCTGAAAGATCCCGAGAGCTGGGGCATGGCCAGAGCCCTATAGAAGCTGCCCCTGAGCACAATAAAGTGGGCATTCTTGGCATTCTTGTCTCAAGGATGTCCCTATGGCCCCGACTGTCTGTCTGTCTGTCTGTGTATGTTTTTAAATCTTCAGCCTAGTTCCTGTAGCACTTAGCGAGTAGAGCTTGGAATGGAGCCGATGTAGTTTACACCTGGGGATAATCTCAGCCAGGGGCCAGGAGTCCTCCTGAGTTCATTTCCTACTGCTATACTGAGTCGGGTGTTTGCAGCCATACTTAGGACCCCAACTTAACTTAGACAGAATATGCCTCTGAGTTGCCAAGCCCTAAGCACAACCTCCACTGTCTCTCACCTCCCCTGACACCCGCTGGAAACCTGTATTCCTCTCTGCTGTGATTGGAATGTGCCGCCAATGTGGTCTCCAGGGCAGCAGTGTGGGGAGGGAGGACCTAGCGGAAGGGGGTTAGATCTTGAGGACTCTGCCCTCCTGAGTGGATTATTGACTCACTGCAAGAGAGCAGCCTTATTAAGAGGTCCCCCTTTGCGGTCCCTTTCACCCTCTCTATGTCCTCCCACTTTAGACTGATGCGTGAGAAAACCCTACCAGACACAGCCCTCGGTCCCAGGTTCCCAGACTCAAGAAACATGAGCCAATATGTGCCTGTTCACTGTAAGTTTCTTAGTCTTGTGCGTTCTGCTTTAGCAGCACAAGACAGGCTAGGATATGCTCCCTCTAGCAGTACTTTCTGACCAGTCTCCCTATATGGAAATCTGCAGCCCAAGTCCTGACTGTTTCTTCAGGAAACCCTTGTCCTGATTCCTAGCTGACCTGTGACTTAGCAAGTCACAACCCAGGGAACCTAGAATAAACCAGCTGAGCCACCAACTAGCTCTGACATCATGGACAGGTCATTCAGTCTTCGCGTCCCCATCTCTAAGATGACAGTGGCAAGAGTGGCCTCCTGACTTAGTGGTTCTGGGCATTACATGAGTTAGGACATATAAAGCGCTGTGTGGACAAGCCTGAAATGCTCTACTCAAGATAGAGAAGCTGCCAGATTTAACATTCCTTCAGGAAAAAAAAATCAGTTAAAGCACAGGCATGCGCGCACACACACGCATATGAATACATACGTATGTACATATATATATGTGTGTGTGTATATATAGAGATATACATGTATGCATGCATGCATGTATAAGACACTGGGCTATGAAGGGCGTTGACCCCTGGAAGAGGAGGAAATGAAAAAGATGAGTTCTTCCATTGCCCAGCTCAGTACTCACTACCTAGAGAAACTTTCCAGGTCTCTGGGCAGAGAGGAGAAACTGGGACAGAGTCTAGCAGACTCCCTGATTGCAGATACAGCTCGAAAGCCTGAAACCAAGACAGCTAAGGCCAAAGGGTCAGAGAGGCCGTAAGCACTCACCCACATCCCAGAAGGCTAGAGGGTATTTAGAGGACTACAAAAGTATCCAGCACCAGCAAGACAGAAGGCACAATGCTCCGCATCCAACCATAAGTTACAAGACATATAATGAAATAGGAAAATGTAGTTCAAATGAAAAAGATGAATAATTCGACAAAGCAGATGGGGAAAGGGTGCCTCAGTGATAATACACTTCCCTTGTATGGGTAAGGCCCTGGGTTTGCTTGCCAGCATCAAAAATGAATAATCAATAAATGAATCTATCAAAATGAGATGCCAGGATCATTTGAAATGGACTCAGAAGTGATCCGGATGTTAGGACAGACAGAACACTGATGTGACGCTATGACTGGGTCACACATTTATAAAACATTAGACACATAAAAGACAGTTAAAAGGTCCGAGTTAACTGGGCACAGTAGTGCCCACCTATGATTCCTGAACTCAGGAGGTTAAATAGGGGGACTACTGAGAGTTCAAGGCTAGCCTGGGCTACACAATGAGTTCCGCGTCAGCCTGGGCTACGAAGTGAGAGCCTGTCTCATAATAAAAATTCCAGGTTTCCTCTGAGATGAAAAAATGCAGAGTCTGAAACACGTGGGTGGCCAGGCTAAAACCTTTTTACCTACCAAGGGCAGGGCCGGCGTCAAATGTGCGAGAGGAGGATTCAGGCAGGAAACTAGTGGGGATCTCCAGGATCTCCCCATGCGCATTTCATCCCCACACACCCCGGTTCTGGGTTCCGCGTTCCTCGTAGGCGTGTATATGCATGTGCGCACACGCACTCTGGAGTGCGGGCTCGTCTCCAGCAGCAGGCCTCCCCCCACTTCAGGCACATACCCTCTCCTTGGGACCTGCACTCAGAGGGGTCAGCAGCTCACAGGTACAGGGACGCTGCTGCGCTGGCTAGTTTTACATCAAGGACACAAGCTGGAGTTGTCAGAGAGGAGGGAGCCTCCGCTGAGAAAACGACTTCAGAAGACAGCGCTACAGGCAAGCCTGTAGGACATTTTCTTAATTGGTGGTTGAAGTGGGAGGGCCCAGCCCATGGTAGGTGGGGCTACCCCTGACTTACGGTCCTGGGTTCTATAAGAAAGCAGGCTGAGTGAGCCAAGAGGAGCAAGCCAGGAAGCAGCATCCCTCCATGGCCTCTGCATCAGCTCCTGCCTCCAGGTTCTTGCCCTGCTTGAGTTTCTGACCTGGCTCCCTTCAGTGATGAACAATGATGTGAAATCATAAGCCAGATAAACCCTTTCCTCTCCGAGCTGCTTTTAGTCCTGGTGTTTTATATATAAACCCCTTCCTCTCGGAGCTGCTTTTGGTCATGGTGTTTCTATCACAGCAATAGTTACCCAGACTCTGACAAACGTACACCCAGCCCACTGAGTCAATGTGAGAGAGACAGAAGCTGGCAGCTGAGGCAGGGATCTAGGTAAGGCCCCAGAAACTGGACACTTGCCTTTCCAAAATGGATTTTCTGTCCTAGGATTCTGCCCGTGGGTGCCTTGCTCCTCGTCGCCACTGGGCTGATGGTCATTTTCCTCAGAGTCCAGCTGCTGGATGTCTTGAAAGTCCTTCTCCATAGTGGGCCCGAGGGCTGGAGCTGAGCTGCGGTTTTCTTAGGGCTGGAACTTGGGTTTGTGCTAAGAGGCGAGTTCCTGTAGAGGGATGCTAGGACCCAAGGAGGTCAAGGTGAGTGGTTCAGAGTTGGAGATTAGCTTGGGAAAAGGCTTGAAATTCTGCAGGGTCCCATCTCTTCCCAGGAGGCGGTCTGTCCCTTGGTGCAACCAGGAGTCTTCCTATCATACTCTCGTGGACCAAACTATAAAACAGGTTCCCATTCCTCCCCCAGTGTCCTTGAACCACTTTTTGGTCTTTTTAGCCCTAGACATCCCCAGTCCCACATGCCTCCCCACCACCTGTTACCTGTTAAAGTATAGCAAGCCGACTCTGGCTTCCAAAGGCAGCCCACGCAGAAGGAGCAAGGGGTTAAACCTGGGAGAACTGGACAGGTGGTGCTAGATGAGAGAGGAGGAGGGGGTGGGTCTAGGCGAGAGCCGGGTCCCTGCGTCTGAGTGTCTAAGTCCACCTAACCTGTCACCTCCTGTCCCCTAGGACTTTGGACAGCAAATAGAGATAGAAACACAGTTGGAAACATGGGCCATGAGCAGTGGGGGTGGAGGACATGTTTCTGTTCTCACAACTGGAGGAAGTAGGTCCCCTTGTAAGCACGCACACACACACAACGCGCACGCACGCACACATGCCCTTCATTGCACAGTGTAGGAAGGAGAGCCAGGTGTGGAAGGGCCAGGATAGAGTTTGCTGTTTCCTCTCCATCCCTCCCCTGTTTCACTTCCTGCCTCTTTATTTTCCAGAACTGTTGATGTCTTCAAATATCTCGGGCCAAGATCAGAGTGACCTGCAAATCAGTTCCCTATTCTTGCCCAATCTGAGCCTGTGTCTCTGGCACCCAGCCACAGCTTCCTATGTGCTCAGCACCAGGCTCCCAGCTCTGGCCTGACTCACACACACTCCTTTTTTCCCTCCCCAGCGCCTCCCAGATCCTCCTCATCTCCCACCCACCCAATTCTATGTTCCCCCTCTCTCAAAACAAAGCAAAACAAAAATAAAAGTCAAAGCAAACAAACAAAAGACCAACAAGGAAGGGGGAAAAAAACAGAAAAAACACCACAAAGTTTGTTTTGTGTTGGTCAAATACTCCAGGGTCTGGTGGAGTGTGGTTGATATACCTAATGACACCCGATTAGAGGAAACAGATTTTTCCCTTTGCTAATGAGTATCCATTGTAAACAGCTTCTTGGTTAGGAATGAGACCCAGCGTCCACCCGTCCACCTCTTAAAGGGGAGAGGTTTGATGACGACACTCCACTTAGGACTGAGTGCTCCAAAGATTCCCCCTCTGTGCCATCTCACCACGGGTCCAAATCAATACAGTGAATTTATCATGGATTGCAACCTCTAGAACCACGAACCAAGATAAAGCGGTTGATTTATCTCAAATAGCTGTAGCAGTGGATCAGGTTCTGACTACTGTTCAAAAGCCAGTACTCGGGGCACTAGAACTAGAAGAAAGGAACTAATTTTTATTCAAAGGCTGGCATCCTGGGTGCTGGGAAGAGGCACTGTCTGTGAGACACATCTTAAAGAACTCAGGCCTATGACATGACTTTTACGGGTAGGAAAGGGACAGCAGAAGAACGCACTGAGTCATGGATCCAGAGTCCATGGCCATCTTGTAATGGGGAGGGTCTTTTTTGCCAGAATATCTTTATGAAAACCATTAGCCTTCATCTCCCAGGCCAGCTCCTACAATACTTTACGAAAGATGGAGAGCCGGCTCAGTGTTTCAGTGCTCTGGCTACTCCTCCAGAGGACCCAGGTTCGATTCCCCCAGCACCCTCATGGTGACTCAGAACTGTCTGCAGCTCCAGTGCCCCTACAAGCTCTCCTGTCCTCCTCAGGCACTGCACACAGGTGGTGCACAATAAACATGTAGACAAAAAAATCTATAAATAAATTTTCTTTTCATTTTAAAAAACATGCTGTTTTCTGCAAATTAAACGAAACTCACACTTCCTCTTTTAGGGACGAACAGAGTGAGATGGTGTGAGGATGGTCGGACAACCCGGGTTCTGGTAGGGAAAAGTCACCACGCATGAAGTTATATAGCCCACGTCTTTATGGTTCTTTGTCCAAAGACCTGCTAACCTCGAAGGCTGAGCTACAAAGCCAGGAGGGCAGAGGTGGCCAGCTTTTATTGAATGAGTTTAGACAGCTTCAGTCAGGGGCGCCATCTGCAGCGAAGCTACAGAAGGTTGGTCGCACCCTGATCTGCTGTGGAACCTACAAATTAGTGGTCTCCCACCACCACCCCAATTTGTTAATTTTAAAGGCAAAAAAGAAAATGTAAACTTTTGCTTTTCTCCTCCCAGCTGAATCTACCTTTTAAAGAGTCAGTAACTTTCTCTACAGAATTGACTCCAGTCCCGGCCCTGCATGACAACAGACTTTTTCCTTTCTTAGATAGATGTAATGATCTGGATCACCCACTGCCACCATCGCTCCACCCAGATGGCAAAGTCCTAGTCCCCTGGAGACTGTACTAGATGAAGAGGGGGCCTCTAAGGAGGGAGTTTAGGTAAATGAATTAATAACAAAAGGCAGTATGCCTGGCAGTGGTGGCGCACACCTTTAATCCCAGAACTCAGGAGGCAAAAACAGACGGATCTCTGTGAGTTCAAGACCAGCCTGGTCCACAGAGCAAGTTCCTGGACAGTCAAGGGCCACAGAGAGAAACCCTGTCTCAGGGAAGACAGAGCCTGTGACTCATTGCTGAAGATTTGTTTAGCATTGCAAGACACCCAATTTGATCCACTGTAAACACAGAGAAAACTCTTTCTTTCTCTTCCTTCCTTCCTTCCTTCCTTCCTTCCTTCCTCCCTTCCTTCCTTCCTTTCTTTCTTTTCTTTCTTTCTTTTTTTCTTTCTTGATGAGGACCCTGAAAGTGGTTGTCCATAACCAACAGAGCCATGCCTGTCAATGACCTTAGCCTTCCAGCCTCCAGAACTACAGGAAAAAGAAATGCATTTATGTTTCCTATTATGGAAGTCCAAGCAGACTAACAATAGCTAAGAGGACTAATGAAAACGTATCATATGAGGGTTCTGCAGTAAAGATAAAGGAAGGAATGATCTCTTAAGACGGGCTTAGTGGGGAGGAAGATGGATAAGGGATAAAAACACAGACAGAGAGACTCAAGGGTGTAGTGCTCTATGGAGTATTAACTACAGGTGACAGTTTCTTTTTTTTTTTTTTTTTGGTTTTTTCGAGACAGGGTTTCTCTGTAGCTTTGAAGCCTATCCTGGAACTAGCTCTTGTAGACCAGGCTGGTCTCGAACTCACAGAGATCCGCCTGCCTCTGCCTCCCGAGTGCTGGGATTAAAGGTGTGCGCCACCACCGCCCGGCTCAGGTGACAGTTTCTACCACACACCCAGAGCCTGGGTTTCTAATGTTCATAACGATGCTACATGTTCAAAATGATGGGAACACTAATCACCCTGACTTGGTCAACATTGAAATCTCACACTGAACCCCACAAATGTTAACAATCTAGAAAGGAAAAGAAAAAAACTAGCAGTAAACAGAGAAAAGGTTTTATAATAAGTAATCTATGTGACAACTTAATCTTACATTATAAAGCAAGAACAGGAAGTTATAAGAAAGCAACAACTGATAAAGAAATAATTTCTGAGTAACTGTCTTGAGTCAATCAGGGGTTGTTTATTTTGAAATACAATAAAGAATATGGGGACTGGAGAGATGGCTCAGAGGTTAAGAGCATTGCCTGCTCTTCCAAAGGTCCTGAGTTCAATTCCCAGCAACCACATGGTGGCTCACAACCATCTGTGATGGGGTCTGGTGCCCTCTTCTGGCCTGCAGGCAGACAGACAGACAGAATATTGTATACATAATAAATAAAGAAGTATTTTTTTAAAACAAAGAATATGAAGTGCTAACTGATAAGTAGCAGAATCCTAAATCTGAGACATAGAAGACAGAAATGATTAGTGCTCCAAATCTCGGAGCTGACACTCATGCCTATGTTTGTAACACCATTCTTTACAGCCAAAGGCGAAAGGACCTCCAGTGCCCACAGATTCCCACTGGCTGATGAACGAGTACATGTGGAGTAGCCATAAAATGGAATACTATGTGGTCATCAAGAGAGGAAATTTGGGCACAGGCTAGAATGTGAATGTAGTATTTTATACTAGATTATTCAAGTGACATTTGGAATAAATTGGTTAAAGTATTCTCAAATATGAAATTAAAGTCAGGCCTGGGGACAAGCATTAGGAAGGCAGAGGCAGGAGGATAAGGATTGCTCATGTGTTCCAGGCCAGCCTGGCCTACTCAGTGAGTTCCAAGTCAGTCAGGGTCACATAGTAAGACCCCCCAAACTTTAATATAAGTAATAATCATCACAGTAATATAAAATAAATATAAGGAAAAGAAGTTGGTTAAATAGTCTTAAAATTTGTTTCTCTTCAAGGCCACTCTCCTGAGCCATTTTAGCTTCGGAGACAAGGGCTACGCTGCCATCCTAACAGCCCCTCAGCCTTCCAGAACACAGCAGGAGCCAGCCGTTATTTTCTCTGGGGTTTTCTTCAGGCCCTGCACACCCTGCAAGCTTTGTTTTACCAGGAGAGAGCAACGGGAAGCCTTCACACAAGACTTTCGGGACTCATGTTTTCCATGGTGAGCCCCCAGGGGTTAGTTACCAGAACCGGAGCAATTGTGAGGCCTGGTCAGACTTGCAGGATTGACAACCAAAGTCAAGACACACAGAAAGCAATATCTGTGTCACAACCCATACCTGAACAGAGGCTGTGACATGCTGCCAGGTGTAGGACATCTTGATTTCAGAAATGTTCATGTAGGAAAACAAATGTATGCTGTGGAGATTGTGGAAATCAGAAGGAGGAAGGAGCTGGCTTTTTCTTTTAGGCCACCAACCAGCTCCCAAATCAAGGCACAAAAACTTATTAGTTATGAATGCTTGGCCTTATCTTAGCTCTTATTTTAATCTTTTTTTTTAATCTATGTTTTGTCTTAGGGCCTTTAATTTTTTTCTTTCTTCCTTTTTTCCTCTCTCTCTCTCTCTCTCTCTCTCTCTCTCTCTCTCTCTCTGTTTCTTTCTTCCTTTCCTTCTGTATATCTTAGTTTTCTGCTGTCTCCAGGGTGGCTGGCTGGTGGCTGCCCAGCTTCCAGCCCCAGGCATGTCCCTTTCTTTCTCCCTAGTTCTCTTCTTTCTTCTGACTAGATTTCTCCTCCTACTTATTTTCTCTGCCCACCAGCCTTGCCTATCCCTCCTGCCTAGCTATTGGCTGTTCAGCTTTTTATCAGACCAATCAGGTGCCTTAGGCAGGCAAAATGAAACAGCAACCCATCCTTACATAATTAAACAAAAGCAGCAGAAACAAATGTAACACGTCCTTACACAGTTAAAGTCCTATTCCACAACAGAGGAATGCAGCTTGGGAGTAGATAATTCACCTTTTGTGCAAGGGTCTGGGCTCCGTCCTCAGCATGGAAGGAAGGACGGAGGGGAACCAACATATCTGAGATACATACAATAGAAAATAGAAAATAGAAAAACTTAAGAAATAGCAGAAAGCATTTCCATAGAGCTACCATCCCTGCTGGGTTTTTAACGTTCCAGTGAGGCCTTTTGTTTGGGTCTCCCCTGGAAAGGAATTTTAGAGGCACCTTTTCGCACAGGTCCCCAGTTCCAGGATCAAATATCCAAATTCCTTTATTAATTTACTCACAAGCCTTAGAATCATCTACACTTGGGCACTACCAACAGCCTGAAGAATATCAGGTTCCGTGATACTGTACAATATGTGATTGTGTCTCTTTCTTTCCATTACAGCCCCAAGAACCTCAAAGGGAGCTGACAAACTCACCTTTGCAGGGCGTCACAGCCCACACGGCTTCCACTTCCCTTTTTCTCCATTAACTTTCTGCCTGTAGTTCAGATTCCATTTCCTTTGCTTGCAGATGTAGTTTACAGTCTGTCTGTCGGCGAGTTGTTAGCTATCTTTTTCTACTACGTCTGGACTTTTGTTGCCCCTACCACTGGTCCCTCCTGTGTCCTCCTGAGCAGCTGAAGCACAAGCCCTTCCCCTTCCTTCTCCCATTCATCTAGTGAGTTATGCGTCCTGCCAGCCAACCTCCCACAGTCTTTCTACAGCTGTCGCGGTTCAAGGTTCAAAACCTGTCACTTTCATTTTTCCTGATTTAAATGGTACCCCAACCCTTCTTTCTGCAGAAGCTAGCTAGAACGAGGTAAGGGATGTTGTATTTGCTTCCGTCAGAGTTTGAGAGACAGGAAAACCCTTCTACTCAATTTTCCCTCATGCTGCCTGGCTCACACCTAACCATCCATGCCACACCCATGAACAAGGAGGAACAAGGGGCAAGGCTCAAGCTGTCAGGTCAATGATGAACATGAGAACAAATGTGATCTCTAGAAATGGGTGTCCTTCGAAGCAGTGAATGAGGCTCTAACACAGAGACGCAGTAGGCTGGAAGGAAGGGCACCCAAGAAAGAGAGTTGCCACAAGTGAGAAGTGCCTGGTCCCCCATCCACTTGGGGGCAGGATGCCCCACGGGGATCCCCAGGACACAGTGGTTTCCAGGGTGCAGGGCCTCAGTTTATAGCTCACTTCACAGCCAGAGTGAGGGGGCACTGCTCCTCCAGGGAAGATTTCCAAAAGCAGAGGACCTCAGGCTTCCCTTGCTCAAAAGATGAAGAATTCTGTTTGCCTCACTAAGGCAATAACGTGAAGGTTTGTCTTCGTCACTTTTCCACAGTTGTGACAAAGCACTGTGACCAAGACAACTTAGGGAAGAAAGGGTTTATAGGGCTTATGCTTTCAAAGGAACAGGAGTCCATCACCACCATGGCAGGGACGTGGCAGCTGGGAGTACAGCAGCAGGTCAGCGGGCATGGTGCTGGAGTAGCAGCCGAGGTTCTATATCCTAATCCACGACACAAAGCAGAGAGAGTCATCTGGGTCCTAAGTCAACACCAGATCCCACGCATCCAGATCCACCAGCTCTGGGTAACCTGATCGCCCCTGACTATCCCAGGTGACACGGGATAGTTATGTTTTTCCTGCAAGAGCATGTATCTCAAACACAGGAAAGCTTAAAGTTAAACAGATAGATGGCAAAGAGGTCACAGTGCTACACGCTTATAGTCCCAGGTGCACGTGAAGCTGAGACGGGAAGATCCTTTAAGCAGAAGTCCAGGGGCTGAGCAATGTACTCATACTTCATTTCAAAAGGAACTCATTAGGACTTGGAAGGTCGCTCTGCTGTTAAAGTCCTTGCCTCACACACATCAGGACTTAAGTCCGATCCCCAGAACTCACCTGAGAGAGCATGGTGGCTCGCATTTGTAATCCCAGTGGTAGAGATGCAGAGACAGGAGGATCCCTGCTGGGGCTTGCTGGTCCTCAGCTTAGCCTAATTATAGCAAGCTCCTGGGCAGTGAGAGATCCAACCTCAAAAATATTAACACCTTGCCGGGCGGTGGTGGCACACGCCTTTAATCCCAGCACTCGGGAAGCAGAGGCAGGCGGATCTCTGTGAGTTCGAGACCAGCCTGGTCTACAAGAGCTAGCTCCAGGACAGGCTCTAAAGCTGCAGAGAAACCCTGTCTCGAAAAACCAAAAAAAAAAAAAAAATATTAACACCTTAACAACACCTGAGGCTGAGCTCTGGCTTCTACACACATACACAAAAAAACCCTCACGCACACACACACACACACACAGAGAGAGACATACACAGGCATACACACACAAATATACTAGCCAATTAATAATAGAAGAGATGACAAAGTAAATCAAACATATTAGCACATGTGCGCTCAATTTAAGAGTAACCTATGGTTGGTACTAAAATGTATAAGAAAGTAAGTATGCTAAATTTTTAATTGGCCCTGGAAATATCAATTATTTGTTTGTTGATTTACTTGTGGCAAAGCTCTTACTATGTAGTGAGTTTTCCTGATCAAGAATGCTGTGCAGAAGTGGTCAGTGACACAGCTGTGCAGCACCACACCCCTGAGGGTTATATCGACTCGACAGAAATGGAGACTGTAAGGAGACTTGGTATTCATTTAAGTGGGTATTTGGCACCCACACAACTCAGAAGGAACTTTTTGATACTATGGCTAGTCCATTGGTAGATGACCTCATTCATGGCAAGAATGGTCTTTTGTTTATATATGGTGTGACAGGAAGTGGATAAAGTCACACAATGACAGGTTCTCCAGGGAGTGGAGGCCTGCTTCCTTGTTCTTTGAACATGATCTTCAACATCATTTCGAGCAAAGCATTACGTTTTTAAATCTAATGATAGAAAAAGCAGGAAATACAGTGTGAAGTTGGTGTCTTATTAGAACGGTAGAAAAGAGAAGCCATGCCCATCCCAAAGACCCCTCTAGCAAGCGACAAGCAGGTCCAGAGTTTGCAAATATGAAAATGTACAAGAATTCTGCAAAGCGGGAGTTGAGGAAGACAGTGTCTGTGGTGTCTTTGTCTCTTACATTGAAATCTATAATAATTACACACATGATCTAGTGGAAGAGGTGCAGCTTGATCCCGTGAGGCCCAAGTGAAATGGCTGCGGTACAGCTATGAGGAACGGAGAGTCTGCACTCCCGCAATCTAAAGTACTCCAGGAAGAATAGAACCAATCTGTATGTTGCAGGACACACAGAAGTAGAAGTGAAATCTACGGAAGAGGCTTTTGAAGTTTTTTGGAGCGCTCAGAGAAAGAGCGTATTGCTAACACCCATTTGAAAAGCGAATCCAACCGTTCACATAGTGTTTTCAGCATCAAACTCGTCCAGGTTCCCCTGGATGCTGATGGAGACAATGTCTTACAGGAAAGAACAAATTACTAGTTGTCTCTGGTCGATCTTGCTGGAAGTGAAAGAACCACACAGACTAAAGCAGAAGGGAACTGGTGACGTGATGCTGGTCACATTAATCAGTCACTAATGATGCTAAGAACATGCATGGAAGACCCAGAGGTGTGGAACTCACAAGATGACTCCATATTGAGATTCAATGAGGAAGGGGAGGTGAGGCTGATCGTGTGTGAACCCAAAGGCTGAGAACTACATGAGATTTGCTGAAGTAACCCAAGAAGTTGAAGTAACAAGAGAAAAAGACGCCTTACAACAAAGCTCACACGGAGGGGTATTGTATTGCAAGAAAGGGAATGGGAAAAGATAGGAGGGGAAGAGGGAGACTGGCCTCTGGGGACAGGAGTGGCAGATGAGAAGAGAGAGGCAGAGAGGGAGAAAGAAAAGAGGGAAAGAAAGAACGAGGCAAAGAGAGAGAAAGTAAAAGAGAGAGAGGTGGGAGGTGGGCAAGGCCCACCTTTTAAAGGGGAATTTATAAAATAGGCACAGGAGGTGCTCTTAGCGACTGCAGCCAAGGATGTGTCCTGTCAGGACCCCAAGGGCAGGCCAGTGCAGATGCCTGAATTTTAACACCAGGGTGGCCTTGAATTGACTGTGTAGGCTTGACTGGCCTTGAACTCTCAAACCTCCTGCCTCCACCCCACAAGAGCTGGGGTTTCAGAAGTATATCACTGCATCTAGCTGTCAGATTATGCTATAAAATGGAGCATAGTACTGCACACCTCAATCCCAGCCCCAGGAGCAGAAGCTAGATTTCTGTGGGTTAAGACCATCCAGGTCTACATAACAAGTTCCAGGCCAACTGTATAATGAGACCCTGTACTTTATTTAAGATTTAATCTCAGTTGAATCCATTTGATAGTGTTTATCAATAGTATTAGAATGGAATACCTGGAGGCTATTTTTAACTTACTTTCTTAGTTTTTGCTTCTTAGGTCAGGCATTCAAATATACTTAAGGAGCTCATAAATCCACTTTAGAACACAGCAGGCCTTTAACTGTGTTCAAACATTCGGGGGCTTCAACACGTGCTGTTGTGCACAACAATGAAAAGGTAAGATTAGACACTCTTATTTTGTTCGATTTATACAAAGAAAAATCACACTTATAGGCTGAAAATTAGAAAACTAATTAAGAAAAACAAGTTTCTTAGATTTTTATTAGCATATATTACTTATATATTATAATGGGCTTTATTACAACATTTTTTTCATCTTCTCACCACATTAGCCCCATTCCCCTTCCTAGCTCCCTCCCATCCCCACTCCCATTAGTCCCCTTCTTTTTACTTCTCATAAGTCATTTTGTTCTTAATGACTTGATGAGTTTCATGAGATTAATTACAGGAAGGCCGCTGAGTCACTCGAAGCGTGTGCACCTTACCAGAGAATAGACTCCTCCTGAAGAAAACGCCTCTCCCTCCTCCATCAGGGCTGTGTGGAGCCTCATGAAGCCTCATGAGCCTTCTGTCTTCCACAACAGGACATGGACAGGCTAAACCTTTTGATGATAATGTAAAGATAATCACACCCACAGTGAATCCAAGAGTCCATCACCATGTCATACCTGGAAGTCACGTTCCACCTCGATCCCCTGCTTCCTCCGGCTCTCACAGCATTTCCTCTTCTTCTATGATGTCCCCTGAGCCTTGGGGGGGGGGGGGGAATACGGATGTCCCACTTACAAGAAAAATTAGCTTTTCAGTGTATTTTAATCTGGATGTTGGTGGTGCACACCCTAGCACTCAGGAGGAGAGACAAGAGTGTCAAGCTTTCAAGGTTGGCTTCCACTACAAAGGGTGTCAAGGCTAGACTGACCTGTGTGACACCCTAGCTCAGAAAACAGTTCTTACAGGAGGCTAGAGAGGTGGCTCAATTGGAAAAGTATCTGCTGTGAAAACATGAGGACCAGAGTTCAAATCCTCAGCACCCGCATAAAAGCCAGACCTGGCCTGGAGTGCCTGTAACCCCGACATTGGGGGATAGAGAGAAGGAAGTCCTGGAACTCGCCAGCCAACCAGCCTGGCCAAAATAGTGAGTTCCAGGCCTACTGAAGACCTCATGTGGAATAACATAAGGTGGAGGGTGAGAGAGGAAGCCGCTTGGCATCCTCCTCTGGCCCCTGCATGTGTGCACATGGTCACACACATCTAAGGCACGCATGCACATGTGCCCATACACGCATGCAAATAACTTTTAAATCTCAAATAAAAGATTAACAAATTCACTTAAATTTCATCAAAACAAGAGTGAATAATTCTTTATGTACACAACTACCAGCCCAGATGTCAAAAACTCACCTTGACATTGAATTCCACATGCCAAGGGCCGGGGGTAATAAGTGTCCAGGACAAGACACCTAAGAGAAATTACTATCCATACCAATAACACCCAATAGAACCACCCTCAGCTCCATTATTGCCAATCTCTCTCTCTCTCTCTCTCTCTCTCTCTCTCTCTCTCTCTCTCTCTCTCTCTCTCTCTCTCTCCTCTCTCTCCTCTCTCTCCCTCCCTCCACATGGCTGGCCACCATTTAGCACACCACCGACTACCTGTATTCCACTCTCTCTCTATGTATGGCTGGCCACCGAGCACACCATGCACTGTATCATTTAGGAGTCAGGTTTTGGATGAGAAGCCTTTGAAGGAGAAGCTGTCTCCTCACCTGTAAACTGCCAGCACCTGCCAGGGCCACATCTGCACGTGGAGAGGTGTTGTTCTTCATGAAAGGATAAAGTCTTGCCCACTGCCTCTTTACTGGGTTCCCACCTGTGTAAACTGTGATCTTGTGTCCAAAGAATTGTCTGATTCAGCACTCAGTCTCATTGCCCAGAACTGTGTGTGTGTGTGAGAGAGAGAGAGAGAGAGAGAGAGAGAGAGAGAGAGAGAGAGAGAGAGAGAGAGAGAGAGAGAGAGAGAGAGAGAGAGAGAGAGAGAGAGAGAGAGAGAGGAGGGAGCTGGAAAGATGGCTCATGGCTAAGTGCACTGGCTGTTCTTCCAGAGAACCTGAGTTCAAATCCCAACACCCATATTGTGGCTCACCACCATTCGTAACTCCAGTTTCAGGGGACTCTATATCCTCTCCCAGCTTCCACAGGCCCCAGGCACATGTGGTACACAGACATACATGTAGTCACAATATCCATTGAAAATAAAATAAATAATAGTAGTGTTTTTTTTTTTAAAAGAAGAAGTGGGGACAAACTGTATAAAAAGATAGCCTTTTGGAAAGCCTTGGAGTTAAACAGCCGGAAGTAAACTTTGAACCTCAGGAAAGTAACCCAAGATGCCTGAACTTTTGTTTCTTTGCCTGAAAGTAGACACATAGTATCTCCCTACTTCTGTCTTATGAGAACTAAGTTGACTTAAGGGAACAGTTTAATGCTGAGCTTTTCCCCAAAGTCCTGGTCAGAGTGAGTACTTCAGTAAAATCCATCCATCTCCTCACCTCTCCCACCCCCACCTCAGCTCCAGCTGGGCAATCCGATCCATGTTACTCCTCTGAGAACAAGAAGCAGAATTATGCCACCACAGGCCAGAAAGCCCCAGAGGAAGGCCTGAGCCTCCAGCAGTGCACCCTGGGAAATGGGAGCAGATGTGTGAGCTTCTCCTGGGGGATTTGGAGACTCCAGCAATTTGGGGAACCTAAAGAGCAGGAAGTGAAAGGAGATGTAGGTCAGCAAGGATTCTTATCCCTCCAAGACAGCTCCACCACCGTCTTCTAAGTCACAGGAATGAGGAACTCGGAGCAGCCAACAGGAAAGGGCAAGAGGAAGGCTGGCACCCCAGGCCCAGCAGCCGGCGCCATCCTAGGCTGATCCCAGAACCCCGGGCCTAGACCCTCTGTCAATCCTAGCCCCTGCCTGTCACCAACCCAATCCAAGGCCAATTCCAGCAAGGCGAAGAACTGGGGCACTGAAGACAAGAGCTCTCAAATCATAAGGGGGTGGGCTAGGGGGTGAGGGGATGGGGGGGGTCCTCAGTTCTCTTTGCTGACTTTGTTTCCACTTTTTTTTTTTTTTTTTTTTTTTTTTGGTTTTTCGAGACAGGGTTTCTCTGTGGCTTTGGAGCCTGTCCTGGAACTAGCTCTTGTAGACCAGGCTGGTCTCGAACTCACAGAGATCCGCCTGCCTCTGCCTCCCGAGTGCTGGGATTAAAGGTGTGCGCCACCACCGCCCGGCTTTGTTTCCACTTCTTTTGTTGTTGCTGTTGTTGGTTGGTTGAATGGTTGATTGGAGTTTTTGTTTTTGTTTTTTTGAGACAGGGTTTCTCTGTGTAGCCCTGACTGTCCTGGAACTAGCTCTGTAGACCTGACTGGCCTCAGATTCAGAGATTCCCCTGCTTCAGCATCCTGAGTGCTGGAGTTAACGGTGTGCACCACCACCTGGCATCTATTCTGTCTTCCTCCATGCCTCTGCCAGAGCCCATGCCTGCAACACTCTTGCCCCTTTCTGCTTTTCTCGGGCTCATTCACTCTTACCGCACAGGGTTCGGCAAGCATCAATTCTGGAGGTAGATTCTGAGGCCCATTTAGCACCCCGAAAGGAAAACAGAGGCATGAGTCATAGAAATATATATCAAAATTTCAGGCTGGCCACAAGGCAGTAGACATTGTGCCCAGAGAGAGAGAAAGTGACCAGAATCCCACAGTAACTGGCCCATCCATATCCCTGCTGTTACCAGAATCGAAAGTTCATAGAGTTTGGCCTTTAGTTAAAACCCAGGTGACAGAAGTTAGTGGGAGGCAACAGATACTCAAGGCAGCAACAGGAAACCCCTGTTGCACTTGGTGGACCCTTTCTCTCCAGAAGACCATTCCCTTCTCAGGGCAAGGGAGATGGCTCAGTCGGTGAAGTGCTTGCCTCATAAGCGTGAGGGCTGAGTCGGAGCTCCGGAGTCTACAGAAGAAAGGAGAAAAGCTGAGCATGGTGGGGCTCACTTGTCATCCCACATGGAAAGACAAGACAGGCAGGGCCGTGGGGCTCACGAGGCCAGTCCCCTAGCCGAGCTACAAAGTTCCAGGCCAGGGAGTGACCCAGAGGGAACATGGACGATGCCTGAAGAATGACACCTGAGCAAGATCACATCTCAAAAAAAAGTTCTCCTGTGGCTGCCAAATGCACTACATGTGCCCTCCCCCACACACTCTTTCTATACACACACTCACACATACATACATACACACTCTCACACACACTCACACATACATACACACACTCCCACACTGAGCTATAGCCCATGACCACCATAACCTTGGTGGGCAGGGCAGGGGTTGGAGGTGAGGGAGATGGTGTGTAGACACAGGTCCATGTGCTGACAAACACACAGAAGCCAGAGGAAGCCAGAGGATGGTGGTCCCATGTCAGCCAGGTAGGCTTAATATTCATAAAGTCTCCCAGCCTCTCAGGCCAGGGCCATCACCTGGGGGCAATCCACTTCCAAACCAGAAACAGATGGTAGCTACTTGTTAATGGCACATTCCAGGAAGCAGAGAGAGCAATTGGGCCAGAAGCCAAGCTGAGCTATAACTTACCCTAAGACCCATCCCCAACTAAGACTTCTTCCCACTAGACCCCAATTCCTAACCATTCCACTGCCTTTCAACACAGCACCACAAGCTGAGGACCAAGCGTTCAAATACGTGAGCCTGTGGGGACATTGCCCATTCAAACCTCCACAAGTCTCAAAGCCCCCAGCAGGCTGCTTCTCCCAGCACCTTACTTGGCATGCCTGGCCGCGCTGATTTCCTTTAGCCCAGTGGAAGTCAATCCCCACATTTCCTGGCAGTGTACACTAACTAGCTGTTTAGCAGGTAAAGCAATGGCCTCCAGCAGGGCCGGGGATTCCATTTCCACTGCGGTTTTGGTGGATTTATTTCCTAAAGCCAGTGACCTTCTTCCTTTCCGAACAGCTCCACGTGCTGCATTGGGAAAAGACACACGGCATGTGGCGCTGTTGTAAAGACGTGTTCGAAGCGGGTATCAGTGTTTACTTGCTTGCCTAATGGCTCTAAGACCCCAGAGAGTGCAGCAAGTTCAGCCTTTCGTGCAGGGTTGCTAGGCAGGACGGGATGGGCATCTAGGGCTTTATTTGGCATTACCCCACCTGGCCATCTCAGCAGCCTTCCTTGCATGTGGCTGCTCCATTAGCAGACAGCTCCCAACCCTGTATTGACAGTCATTGACCTGGTGAATCCAGTTGGCTATGATAGGCAGCAGCAAGAATTTCTAAACACTGGCATTCTCAATCAGAGGCAGTGTCTGCTGTCAGGAGGATTAAGGCAGTCTGCAAAACAATGCTTGGCTGGTCCAGCAGACTGGTCCGTCACTTGTCCCTCAGTGTCACCATCATCCGACAAACGGCAGAATAAACTACTCAAACGTAAACACTCCCAGAAGATAGCACACGTGGCTGCAGCTGCTCCAGGTGAGGGCGGCCCTCCACTAGATGCCTGGTGGTGGCAGGAAGAGAGAAGCTATGGGTTGTGAGCCCTCTCCAGCCATGTCATGAGGCCTCCGAACCCATACCTTGCTTTTCAGGGACGACTGAAAGGGCTTTCAAAAGCAACATAACCCCAAGGCTGGTGCCACTCTTAACAATGTCAAGTGTTCATTGGCACTCAGCTGCCCAAAATAAGAGCTCTGTAGACTCAGACATGCTTGCTCTCATACACGGAACTGTGTTTGTGTGTGTGTGTGTGTGTGTGTGTGTGTGTGTGTGTGTGATGTGCATGTGTGTGTTCATATTTGTGTCCATGTGTGTCACGAACAACTGATTTGGGGTCAGTGGGGTCGGAGGAGAGTTGTTCTATCCAAACTCAATCTCTCCTAACTCCAGGATCAGGAAGAAAGGAGCCGGACTTGCTCTTTAACCCATGGCAACTGCTTTATCCAGAAATATTTCCAGTTGGTAATGGTGGCACTTGCCTATGAGGGACTGAGACAGAAAATGTGCTCCAAGTCCAAGAGCAGCCTGAATTCCAAGCCAGCCCGTGCTACAGAGTAAGAAGACTATATCTAAAACACAAAGTGTCGGGCAGTGGTGGCCCACACCTTTAATCCCAACAGACACAGGTAGATCTCTGAATTCAAGGCCAATCTGGTCTATGGAGCAAGTTCCAGGACAGCCAAAGCTACAGAGAAGCCCTGTCTCAAAGGGGAAGAGAAAAAAAGACTGACAAAATCAACTTAAGGGAGGAAGAGTTTATTTTGGCCCACAGTTTTAGGGTAGAGCCTATTATGGCTGGGAAGATTTTAGAAATAAGAGGTATGTCAGGATGGCAGGTTCAGCAGAGACGCTGACTTCCCCTTCAGAATGAGCTGTGCTAGGAGACAGATCGTGGGAGGTGGGGATAACACCAGTCCTCAGACTGGGAAAAGCAATCAGGATAGATACAGCATACTTGCTTTTATATAAAGAAATTATCTTCAAAGGCTCAGTGGTAAGGCAGTTTTCTCAAATGTCTGAGGCCCTAGGTTCGTTCAAATTCCCAACACTGAAAAAAAATCAAACAAAATAAGCAAAACATCCAGAATTTTTTTTTTACTATTATTACTTTATGTGTATGGGTGTTCTGCCTACATGTATGTCTGTGTACTGCATATGTGCCTAGCACCCAAGAAGGCCAGAAGAGGATATTGGATCTCCTGGAAATGAAGTTATAGACAGTTGTGAGCCACCATGTGGGTGCTGAGCAGATAAACCCAGGTCCTCTGGAGGAGCAGTTGGTGCTCTTAAACACTGAGCCATCTCTCCAATCCTTTAAATATAGTTTTGATTGACATAGGATTCCATCACGCTCCCTCCTCCCTTTCCTCCAGGCCCCTCCATCTACCCTCCCTCTGACTCCCATGTGCCTCCCCAACTTTCAAGTCGTAGCCCCTTTTCTTTATACTCTTATATACTGTCATACACTGTTATATACTGCTATATATATGTGTATGCATAGATATATAAATACAGTCCGTTTTTGTTGGCCGTGTATATATGGATTCGAGGTTGACTCCTCTGAACTGGACAAACAAGAGGCTCATCCCAAAGACAGGCTCATTCTTTCTCTCCCAACAGTCATCCCTTTCCTGCGGTTTGTCTAGGGTGGGACCCCATGAACCCCCCCTCCATGTTAACATGGCCATTGGCACCACTGCTCTTGTCTAGGCAGTCTCTTCTAGGAGAGACTCTTTCACAGCAGGCCTCCGAGTGTTCTGGCTCTTAAAATCTTTTGCCTCGCCCACCCCCCTTTGCAATGTTCCCTGGGCCAGAGGTGCAGGAGCTGTGGTGGAGGTGTATCCACTGTCCCCTGGGGCTGGGCTTCCCACGATCTGCTGATCTCTGCGTTTGTGTCCAGCTGTGGTCTTCTGTGGTGGTCTCCGTTTGCTATAAAGAGAAACTTCTTTGGACGGGGGCAGGGGTTCAAGACAGGGTTTCCCTGTGTAGTCCTGGTTGTCCAGGATGGGCTCTGGAGACCAGGCTGGCCTTGAACTCACAGAGATCTGCCTGCCTGCCTCGGCCTCCTGAGTGCTGGGATTTAAAGCATGTGACGAGAAGCTTCTTTGGTGAGGAGTGCAAGCTCCAGAATGATATTTAGAACAAAGCAAGCAGTTAAGCTGCCTACAAAGTGACCATAGTACATCCTCTTCTAAACTCTCTGACCTCACTAGCCCTGGGAAGCTGGCTGGGTTTCCAGTACCAGGCATGACCTCCCTCCCATTGAGTGGTGTTAAATCCAATGAGATAGCTGTTGGTTGCCACTAACATTGAAATGTCATTTGTAGCATCTTTATGTGTATCTTGTCATGCTGGTCATTGTCGTGGTTCATAGATTTGCAGCTGTGTAGTGATGTGGGAGGTCCTTCTATATATGTGTTGCTTTTATTGGTTAATGAAGAAAGAATCTGCCTTGGCCTGTGATAGGATAGAGTAGAGCTAGGCGGTGAAAACTAAACTGAATGCTGGGAGAAAAAAAGGTGGAGTCAGTGAGAAGCCAAGTAGCCCTGCCAGAGACAGACACCGGAACTTTAACCCGGTAAGCCACAGCCTCGTGGCGCTACACAGCTTAATGGAGATGGGTTAAATTAAGATATGAGTTAGCCAGAGATGCGCTAGACATTGGCCAAGCAGTGTTTTAAATAATATAGTTTCTGTGTGGTTATTTCGGGACTGAGCAGCCGGGAAGAAACAAGTGGCCTCCAACCACAGCGTAGGAAGGACTGTTTAACTGCTTCCCTCTCTGGGCAGCTTACACAGTATTTTCTGGAACCATGGAAGCTAGGCCACAAGACAGAGACTTTCAGGTTCGACCCAGCTCCAGTCATCTGAGTCACTAAATGTGTGGTGTCTTCAGCGATAGGACCCCACCCTCAACCCCTGAGAGACACAGATTTCTAATCTCAGTTGGGAAGTTTTCCCCAGTAAATGAGGGGTAGTCCTTGAGCCTCAATCAGCAGACATGTAAACTAGATCCTGGAGGTGAGGGCTCCTAGGCCTTCCACATTCCCTTCGTTTTCCTTGCTGCACTGTCCTCCCATGTTTCTGGAGTTTTAATCTCTATTGTTCATTTCCTCATCCTTTCTGGTGACTGTTTGGTCTCTGTTGGTGACTTTCCTCCCTGGGCTTGGATAAATCCACCTGCTTGCTTGCAGCTTCCCGTAGGTCGTTAACCATTTTCGTGAGCAAACTTCTGAAGTCCACACGCGGCATCATATCTGTTCAGTGTCTTTGGGCTCAGAAGCTGAGGAATAGTGGCCTTTGGAGGAGCTGTGTTTCCTGGCTTTTTCATGCTTCTTGCACCTCTGTGTTTTGGTTTGCATGTCTATTGGTCTGAGTATCTCATCTGCATCAGGGGGAATCTTCTTACTGAGCACTCAACTCTTGAAGGCTCAGCCTGGTGTCTATTCAAACAAAGGAAACAAACCACTGCAGCAGCAACAAATCAGGAAATAATTAATACCAACCACAGCTCTCTGCCTTGCAGTGGCCACAAGGCAGAAAGTGGCCAATGTGCTTCAAGTTGAAAATCTCTTAGGTCTACTAAGTGAGTCCCAGGACAACCCTTTCTCAGAAGGAGGGAAGGAAGGAGGGAAAAAAAGGAGGGAGGAAAAAAGGGAAGGAGGGAAGGAGGGAGGGAAGGAGGGAAGGAGGAAGGGAGGGAGGGAAAATCACTTGGATAAGCAAGAGAACAGTACACGAATGAGATCAAGGAAGGAGACAGAAAAGTGGAAGTAAAGAAGGAGATGCAAGATTAAATAAATAAAAGACACAGGAAAGCAGAGAACAAAGAAGACTATTAGAGAGGAACAGAGGAAAAGGAAAGAGATTAGGAAAAAGAATGAAGTAACAAAAAGTTCAAAAACAAAAAAACAGACAAATGTAACAAGGGAATAAAAATATGAAAACACAGGAGTAGTTGTCAATAAGGTAGGGGTGGTAGAGATAACTCAGCAGTTAAGAACACCGATTGCTCTTGCAGAGGACCCAGGTTCCATTCCCAGCACCCATGTGGTGGCTCACAACCATCTGTAATTCTAGTTCCAAGATCCAGCACCCTCCTCTGACCTCTGTGAGCACCAGGCATGCATGTGATGCACAGACTCATATGCAGGAAAACACACACACACAAAATAAATTTAATAAAATTTAATAAAAGAATAAAAGCCAATAAGGTAAAGTCAAATGCTACTAAAAGGAGCAGAGGGAAACACAGGACCTAAAGGTAGGGAAGGAACTAAGAAAAAGGAAAAATATTGCCCCCAAATGGAAAAAAAACTATATATAATAAAATTGCAAAACTACATGAAGAGGAATAACAAATGAAAGCAATAAAACTGAAAATAGAGTAGAAGTCGTGCTAGACACGTAGGGGCAATGAGAATCACACTGGGGAGCTGGAGGAGACGGAACGGATGAGGTACAGTAGCAGTTTCTGAGTCCGCAAGAGCTGAAGACTGCTTGTGTGGGCTGGTCAGCCTACGTGTGAACGCTTGTCCTCACAGTGGCATGTGTGGGCTGGTCAGCTTACATGTGAACGCTTGTCTTTGTGATGGTTTACACTGCTGTTGAGTCTGTTGGATAAAGTGTCTGATGTCCCGTAGGCCTCTGTTATAGCAGCTGGTTTCCTTCTTTGTGGATCAAGGGCATCTGATGGCCACCTTTGCCTTACATTCTGTGAGCTGGGCAAATTCTCTCACCCTGGCAAGACTCCCCACATCCTCCCTCCCCCGCCACCTGAAAAGTGACTGACTAATCATTCGGAGAAGCGGTCTCCCAAGTATGTTGAGAAGTGAAATTGGTGCAGCCAGAGGGCTTGGCATGCTTTCAAGCCCTCCTGAGTTCTGATCACTCTGCTGGGGGGAGGGGAGGGTGGGGAACGCAGAGTGAATGACAGACAGGTGGCTCCTAAATCCACTCTACCTGCTGCCCCAGGCTGAGATTTATCAAACTCCAGTAGAATCCGATTGACAGCCGTTCCCCTGAGGGCAATGCCATCTCTATGTACTTCCCTGCCTGAGACACCTCTGGCTCCTTATACTCTTCGGCTTGCTGGTGGCCAGCCACCCTCTCTCTATAGTCACCTCTCTGCGCGTCCCTTACCCAGGGGCTGTGCCAAGCCAAATGAAAGATCTTGAACCTGTGACTGTCTCCTGAGTTCAGGCCTCCAGGGTAGCTCAGTCTTTAACAGTAGATTCCCTCTCAAAATGGGCCCTAGCCATGGCTCTTCAAGTCATTGATATGACAAACTTGGAATTTGTCTGCTACCGTGGGTGGTCTGCCAGAGTCACTATCCTGCACAATCTGCAGCTGCATCTGAGGTCACTGTCCTGCACAATCTGCAGCTGCATCTGAGGTCACTGTCCAAGAGAGCTATAGAATTAGCAGCCTGGCTTTCATATCTCTCACACATATACTCTCTCTCTCTCTCTCTCTCTCTCTCTCTCTCTCTCTCTCTCTCTCTCACACACACACACACACACACACACCTCTGCCAAGTACAGCTGAGGTGGTGTGCACGTATTTCTCTGGTAGCCACCTTTTTCTGCTCTTCTCCAGTATCATTTTGCTCCTCTTGTGGATTTCCAAAGGGTCTCCTATTTTTTCTGTCTTTAAAATAAAGTCTGCATTTTCTTATTGGTTTGGTTCTTTCGCAGGCTCACCCAGAGGCAGCCTCCAGTCTGTCCTTTTGCTGGGACGTTTTGTTATTGTTTTGCTGAGTAGTCCGGATCTCACACAATCCAGGCAGACCTAGAATTTATGTAACAGAGGGTGATTTTGAATTCTTGATCCTCCTGTCTCCACCTAGTAAATTCTGAGATTACAGGCAAGAACCATTACTCTAGCCAGAATATAAACTGTGTGTGTTCCCCCCCCCCTCTCTCTCTCTCTCTCTCTCTCTCTCTCTCTCTCTCTGTGTGTGTGTGTGTGTGTGTGTGTGTGTGTGTGTGTGTTCCCCACTCTTATTTGCCAACATTCATGATAATAGTGCCACCGTGTGGTACAACTACCAGCTCCAATTTCAGGAACCCTGAAGCAACATGTTTCAATACTTTTTATGCTCTTTTTCTAAATACTAAAGTGAAATATTAAACAGTTTGTTCTTACAGCTCTTAAAACAATTCCATAATTCAACTTCTGTGTGAAGTTGTCCACGTTCCCCTGCTCCTTCTATTGCTGAGCTATACCTTTACAGGTCACTCAGAGCTAAGAAATGCTTGCAGTGACCTGAAGGTCAGGGAGGCTTGGCCTCAGAAAGTAACAGTTTTCTCCTCAGTCCCAGATCTGCCGACCTGGTGTTCCGAAGCTCAGGCAACTGTATTCTAAGTTCAGAGATCAAGGACCGTCTTGAGTTTTATGTAATACAGTTACCCCTTGCTAAAAGATCTCTGCTTCTTATCTCTTTGAGGGGGAACTGGAGTTGCAGGTAAACCCAGAGAGCAACTCCGCCCTCTGCACAGTGGGGTCTTTCTACCCAGAACAAAACCCACCCCCCAGGTATCACGGCCAAGTAAGTACTGGGCAGGTAGTGGAGGTCCCCTAAATTGTTCTTCCCAATGTCACCCCACAAGTATCTCCTGACAGCTCACTTAACCAACTAACTTCCTCTGTGGCTCCTCAAAACTTAAGTCTGTCTGCTGCGAGCATCTCTTCACCTAGTAGGAGTTTAAGCCTCTTACACGTTTTTGACACAAATGGAACTGGCTTGACTGTGCTCTGATTGGCTTAAGAGTAGTCAGAGAATCAGAGAACTGTCATCCAAGACTGTGCTCCTATCCTTAACGAAGAGGTGGGATCTGTAGCTGGGGATGGAGAGGGATCTGGGCACGAAAAGCATTTGGTCCTTCCATCCTGCTCTTTGACTGTCCACAAAGCCAAACAAGGTGCAATGATGGTTCATCTGCAGCTGCAGCTGCCTGGCTGGTGGGGTCTGGGAGGCTGCAGGAGCCTGTTGACCTTGCATATCAGTCCCGTGGCCAAGTCCTGCTGAATGTAAGCTGCCTTTCCACTCCTCCCAGCACCCCATCAGCCCTCCAGTGATCTCACCCACTGAGCCTGCCTATGACCCCTCCTGGCAATAGCTTTTCTTCTTGACTTTCAAAGATAAAACACGGTGCTGGATTACAGGAAGTTAAGCTTGTTTTTGTGTGTCTCTGTGTGTGTATAGCCAAAATGACATTTAATAACTTCCCTAAGTGAAGTCAGCAAGCACATCTGGCAAAGACCTGGTTCTATATAAACTGGCCTAAGACTGCCCCTCACCGGCCAGTGTACAGACCTGATGGCTGGAGACATTTCTCTAAATAAGCAAATAGCTTCACCAAAGAAATAAAAATCTCAGCAGGGGAGGGAGGGGCTGCTGGAGAGATGGCTCAGCAGTTGAGAGTACTGGCTGCTCTTCCAAAGGACCTGGGGTTCAATTCCCAACACCCACATGGCGTCTGACAACTGTCTGTAAGTCCAGACCCAGGGTTCTGACACTCTCATTCAGACATACATTTAGGCAAAATACCAATGAACATAAAATAAAAATAAATTATTTTTTTAAAAAAATCCCAGCCCGGTAGTAATGGCACACGCCTTTCATCCCAGCACTTGGGGGGCAGAGGCAGGCAGATCTTCATGAGTTTAAGACCAGTCTGGTCTACAAAGCAAGTTCCAGGAAAACCAGGACTACACAGAGAAACCCTATCTTGAGAAACAAAAGAACTATCTAAAAAGCCCAATTCCTCTCCCTTAAGTTTTGTTTTCTTATGTATTTGTTTGGGCAAGGTGTCCCTATGTAGCCCCAACCTGGTCTGGAACTCCTCAGAACTTCCTCGGCCTCCAGTGCTAGAATGAGAAGCACGAGCCACCATGACCAGCCCCATCTTTCAGAGCCGTAATGTCATTAGAACGTGCCCAGGGCTGGAGTAATGGCACAGCAGTTAGGAGTACTTACTGCTCCTCCAGGGGACCAGATTTCAGTTCCCAGCACCCATGTGGGGTGAGGGGTTACAGGGTTTTCAATCACCTGTGGGCTCAGCCCTCAGCAATCCTCTTCTGACTTGGAGGGCTCTGCACCCGGGCACATAAACACACACAGGCACATACCCACACGCAGACACACATGCATGAACATAAACAAAACCAAATTTTAAAGAACTCCCTAATGTTAAACGGTCCAAGAAAAATATGTCATGACTGAAATAGTAACATGCATCTTAGTCTTGAGATGAACGGTTATCTTAGTCCTGAGATGAGCGGTTCCAATGACAAACATTTATTTCCCGCAGTTCTGGAAGATGAGAAGCTCAACATTAAAGTGCTCAGAAACCCCATATCTGGTGAGGGAGCTCTTTCTGGTTTGCAAACATCATCTTTTTTTAATATTTATTTATTT
Organism: Arvicola amphibius; assembly: GCF_903992535.2. Taxonomy (NCBI): domain Eukaryota; kingdom Metazoa; phylum Chordata; class Mammalia; order Rodentia; family Cricetidae; genus Arvicola; species Arvicola amphibius. The sequence continues at coordinate 50,920,320 of NC_052050.1, forward strand.
ATTATGTATGCAGTGTTCTGCCTGCATGTATGCCTGCACACCAGAAGAGGGCACCAAACCTCATTATACATGGTTGTGAGCTACCACGTGCTGGGAACTGAACTCAGGACCTCCAGAAGAGCAGCCAGTGCTCTTAACTGCAGAGCCATCTCCAGCCCCCAAACATCACCTTCTTGCAGGCGACCTCGTCACATCAAATCATGGCCAGAAAGAGTGTATGTATATGTTCATACAGTTTCTTAAAGGCCCTAATCCCATCATGGGAGCGAGACCCCCATGACTTCATCTAAATCTTTTATCTCCCAAACACACCGCCTCTGATGCCACCTTACTGAAGGGAGAGCATGAACATAGGATTTTAGGGGCATGGGGCATGGTCTGTAGGATCCTGAGGAGTGCTAAAATCTGGACTGATTCATGAACAGGCCAGGTCGAATGTGTTCCTTGCCCAAGCAGATACTCGAAAATGAGCTGGAAAACCATAGATGGCTGGAATGTGAGTTCTGCCTCAGGAGCCTGCGGCCATTCATGGCATTAGTGCCCGTCCAAGGGCATTAATGAGAGACTGCAGGATGCTCTAAACAAGTCATCATTGATCAAAACATCTAAAACTCACAATGTTTATGTATATCGTGATATTGTGAGAGTCAAAGTTACATTTTAAGTTTTAATTACTATGCCTTAGAGATCCATGAAACAAAAATGTCTCTGGTCTGCAAGCCCCTTGCCCAAGAACAGAGAGCTCCTAAAATGCTGGAGGCTGTTGTTTATGAGGGATAACAAGTCACATGTTTTCACTCCCTAAACAAGCTTGTTTGACCCATCTGCACCGGATGTGCTTGATCACGCATGGGCGGGAGGTTTGCAGGCAGGACATGTCAGTATGTACACTTGCCCCTGATTGGGTGTGGGCTGTAGGTACCCCAGGATGGTATGCTTGCCTCTGATTGGACCTGATTGGAAATGCAATGAATTATGGGTTTTCCTTCTTAAGCTGCTGTAAACCATGATTCTGGGTTATTTTCTAGGAACCTGGCCAGAGCCCGTCCACCTGGCCAATATTTAATTAAAGCTTGCTTCAAATTTGGTTCTAAACTGTGGTAGTGATCTTATTCTCGATCATTGGGATTAACAATATCACATAGTGCCGGGCGGTGGTGGCGCACGCCTTTAATCCCAGCACTCGGGAGGCAGAGGCAGGCGGATCTCTGTGAGTTCGAGACCAGCCTGGTCTACAAGAGCTAGTTCCAGGACAGGCTCCAAAGCCACAGAGAAACCCTGTCTCGAAAAACCAAAAAAAAAAAATATATATATATATATATATATATATATATATATATCACATAGTTTCCCACAAATCTGTAAAAGTTTACATCGATTTAGAAAAGAAAAAGAAAACTTTGAAGTGCTGGAATTCCCTCAGCCCAGGCCTCCGGTTGCTTGGCAGAAACAGCTGAACGGGAGTGAAGGGTGGGTGTCCGCTTTCTTTCCCATTAAGCCTGAGAAACTTCAGAGGCAGCAAAACAGCATGTCAGGGGCAGCCGCAAGCCACATAGGGCCTGTTTGCTCTAGGAAATGGAGCCACTGTCAGCCTTGTTAGATTGTCTAGATGCTGGGCATCTGGAGCCAGGTCTGGCCTTTTCAAACTGTAAATCTCCACGGTTCTCCCAAGAGCTGGGGCAATAAACTTCCTACTAATGTGAGTTAAACAACTAAAACAGTACCTTTGGATATCAAAAGAAACATAAACTCAATTAATTGTACTCCACACTGGCGAGTCCAATCATGTGGGCACTAGAAAAACATGTTTCGTTTCCCTCCTCAGAGCAGAGGAGAAGAAACACGTCCAGCGTGGTCCCCACCACAGCACAGATGAATAACCTTGTCAAGTCAGTCAACCTCTTTTTTTTTCCCCTTCGAGACAGGGTTTCTCTGTTGCTTTGGTGCCTGTCTGTCCTGGAACTAGCTCTTGTAGACCAGGCTGGCCCCAAACTCACAGAGATCCACCTGCCTCTGCCTCCCGAGTGCTGGGATAAAAGGCGTGTGCGCCACCACCGCCCAGCTTCAAGTCAACCTCTTTAAGATTCAGTTCAGTTTGCTCATCCATAAAATCATAATCATCTGGTCTACCCAATAATTCACGCTAAGGGTTAAAACAGTGTATATAAAACACTGGGTATGTAACAGACCTTCAGTAAATGAGTTTCCTCTTTCCTTTAAAACAGACATCACCATGTTGTACTTCAGAGCCTCAGTAAAACCCAGCATAGACCATAGCACAGGGTGTCTTCAGTGAGACCCATCAGTTTGTTCCCTGAGTCTCCCCATCCTTGCACACCCTTGGTGTGGAAGCATGCCTCCCTAGATCATGCCCTTTTCTTCCCTTTCCTTGAACCTACCACCCTGGGTACCACCCTCATCCCGTCTGCCCAGTCTCACCTGTGTGATGGCCAGCTGAACCTACCACCCTGGGTACCACCCTCATCCTGTCTGCCCATCTCACCTGTGTGATGGCCAGCTGTCTTGGCGACCAACGTAACTGCTTCCCTGCTTCTTGCGCCAACACCACAGTATCTGTGACAGACAGGGCCTCTGTCTCCTCGGCCAAGGACCCTATGAGTACCTATTGTTTCTTGTTCTATTCTTGGGTCCTCTCTGGGACCCTAACCTTTGCTATCCTGGTACTCTTCACCACTGTTAAAATGGCCAGTAGTCTTGAGTCAGGCATGGTGGCACATGCCTTTAATCCCAGCACTTGGGAGACAGAGGCAGGCAGATTTCTCTGAGTTTGGAGCCAGCCTGATCTCCAGAGCAGCTTCCAGACCAGCCAGAACTACATAGTGAGACACTGTCTCAAAAAACATTTTTAAAATTCCAAAATTTAAAAATTTAAAATTTTTAAATGTCTTGGTTAGATCTGGAGAGAAGACTTGGTGGTTAGGAGTGCTTGATCTTGTAGATGATCCAGGTCCAGTTCCAGCACCCCACAACCACCTGAAACTCCAACTCCTGGGGATCTGATGCCCTCTTCTGACCTCCAAGGGCACTGGACATGTTTATGGTGTATACACATACATTCAGACACACATAACACTCACACACATAAAACAATCTTTTAAAAATATAATGTTTTGGCTTACTTGAGATGATGACTTTTCCTGTAATCATATAGCTAAAATAATCTGAGTCCAAATTTCACAGGCAATGGCATGTAGCGGCGTAAACGAACGACAAACAGAATTAACCAGGCTAAATATTCAGCTTTAATAAAAAGATGAAAAAGGGGAAACTGAGAAAACCAGAGTTCCAGCGAAGAGCAGGAAACCAAGAGACCCAAAACAAACAAACAAACACGGATCTTTTAAAGGTATTTGGAGCCCCGGAGGGGCCACGCCTCTCTGACAAGGGATTGGTCAGCTCCCCATCAGTGGCACCTACCTATAACTCTAGTTCTTGGTAGGTAGAGGCAGGGAGATCACATGTTGGACTCCAGACAGGACTACATAGCTGGAAGGAACAACATCAACACAAGACATCCCAAGACCATGCTGTCAGCACAAAAGAGAGACAGAGGGCAAGGAATAAGAGACAAAGACAGGAGATAGAGGATGAGGGAGAAGGGAAAAGGAACAAGGGAGGCAGGGATATTTGTCCCTGAGTTAAAGGACTGTCTCTGACTAGAGCAGAGACAGATGTGACCCACAGGCAAATGGCAGTTTATAAAGGGAGAAAGGGAAACCCCATGTTGGAATGAGTTGGTTTGTTTTTATTGGGCGTCTTAAGTGGGGTAGTTGAAAGGGAGTTTTTGATGGCTGAACTTCAGTACTTGGATAGCGGGACCATGGTTGTCAGCCTCAGGGGGAAAAAGTGACCAAATAAGGGAAGAGACCTTGGAGATTAGCTTTAGGGAGTAACCTCCAGTTTAGCAAGGCAGAGGGAATGGGGAAGACCAAAGCCCACCAGAGCCATGTTTGCCATGCCCAATCCTCCTGGAGCCCTTCCATAGCCTCAGCTACAAAGGAAAATGCAGGTTCAATAAATCAACAACAACAAAATCCCAATCTACCTCGGGAACCATGGTGTATATGAGGATTTGATTTGAAGTTTAGTTTGTTTCTGACAGGATCTTGAGCTGTCTAGAGCATAGAGCTGAGAACGACTCTGAACTCCTTGTCTTCAGCACCTTTACTTCCCAAGTACTGGGACTAAAATTGTACGCCACCAACACCCTATTCATGCATGTGCGCATGTGTGCATATGTGTGTGTGCGCGTGCGCATGTGTGTCTGTGTGTGCACATGTGTGTGTGCATGTGTGTGCATGTGCGCGCATGTGTGTGCGCACGCGTGTGTGTTTGTTCACAGGTGTGTGTGTTAAGGTCAAAGGTCGATGTCAGGTCCCTTCCTCTCCGGGTCTCTACCTTATTTTCTGAGACAGGATCTCTTACCTAATCTGGAACTCAGCAACTCAACAAAACTAGACTCCAGGGATTGCATGTCTCTGCCTCCCAGAGCCAAGGTAACAAGTGTGTGCCGCCATTCCTGGATTTTTACACGGCTGCTAGTGACCCAAACTCAGGTCCTCAGGCTAGCCTGGCAGGAGCTGTACCAACTCCTCAGCCCCGCGTCCTTGCTTTTAATAAACTTTATATTTTAGAAGTTTTTAGGTTTAAATCAAGCTTGAGAAGAGGGTGTGAGTTTCCTCCATCTTCTCTGCTGCACCAAGCATAGTTTCCCTGGTGACACATCTACAGTGTGTCTCTAAGTCAGCCTCCACTATAGAATGTAAGGGACAAGCCGGGCGGTGGTGGCGCACGCCTTTAATCCCAGCACTCGGGAGGCAGAGGCAGGTGGATCTCTGTGAGTTTGAGACCAGCTCTGGTCTACAAGAGCTAGCTCCAGGACAGGCTCTAAAGCTGCAGAGAAACCCTGTCTCGAAAAAACAAAAAAAAATGTAAGGGACATGTGTCATCCTCCGCTATAGAATGTACAGGGACGTGTGTCAGCCTCCGCTATAGAATGTGTGGGACGTGTGTCAGCCTCCACTATAGAATGTAAGGGACATGTGTCAGCCTCCGCTATAGAATGTAAGGGACGTGTGTCAGCCTCCGCTATAGAATGTGTGGGACGTGTGTCAGCCTCCGCTATAGACTATATGGTGATGTGTTGATCTTTTAATTAATTTTTAAAGTTAACACACAAAATAATGTGTTTCACCATGACATCTTCCTGCATTTTATTACATTTTGTTCCTATCTGTTCCCCTGTCCTCTTGCCCCTGTCTCCACTCCACCTAATTTGCTGTCTCCCCATCTCAGAACTTACGTCTATATCACCATCATTTGCTTTTGTGAAGTTTTTTTTAATATTTATTATGTATACAATATTCTGTCTGTCTGTCTGCCTGCAGGCCAGAAGAGGGCACCAGACCCCATTACAGATGGTTGTGAGCCACCATGTGGTTGCTGGGAATTGAACTCAGGACCTTTAGAAGAGCAGGCAATGCTCTTAATCTCTGAGCCATCTCTCCAGCCCCCTTTGTGAAGTTTTTAAAAAAATATTCATCCATGTGCTGGAGAAGTGGCTCAATGGTTAAGAACATATACTGTATTACAGAGGACCCGAGTTCAATTCCCATCATCCACATCAGACAGCTCACAACTGCTTGTAACTCCAACTCCAGGGGATCTGATGCCTTTCTGGCCTTCTCTTATGTAAAAGAATGTGTGTGTGTGTGTGTGTGCGCGCGCGCACACACACACACACACTAAGCAATAATTAAATTTAATATAAATATATATATTCATTTTTAGTGTTTTGCCTGCATGTATGTCTATGCACCACACCCATACCTGGTGCCCTCAGAGCTCAGAAGAGGGCACCAGATGCCCTGGAGCCAGAGTTACACATGGTTGTGAACTGCCATGTGGGTGCTGGGAACTGAACTGGAGTCTTTGCAAGAGCAGCCAGTGCTCTTGATTGCTGAGCCCACCAGCATCTGTTTTTATGTTTCCTTACACTTTCTTACCCAGAAAGTGCTGTTAAGAAAGAGTTCATTTGTTCCTAAAACAAATTTGTTTTTATTTCACCAGTGAGAGTAAGATGCTCTGCTTCTCCAGGTCATTAAATGTTTGCAGTAAAAACACAATTAACCAGTGAACCTGGGGGCTTTGTTTGCTCAAGGATTTAGTGCCTCCCTTGGACAACACACTTTGTTGTTCAACTGGGAAACGACCTTTAGCTGAAGGACACTGGGCTTTTATTATGTTTCTAACCAGCATCCAAGAAAAACTAATCTTGTTGTTAGATCAAAGTGTTCTGTAAGTTTGAGTTTTGAAGAATTGGCTTTGGCTTCCAGGTGTGTGTGAGCCCTTTTCTTTTCTTTCACCAGAGTAGGAAATGCAAGCCTGCCATGGAGACAACTGGAGACAGAATAGCTCCCTCTGGCAAAGCAGCCTTCCACCCTGGGCAGAAGGAGTTGGAAGACAGCAAGGACCATGAAATCCACCAGAGTAAAGCTGCCTGCTCCCCTGCACTAGAAACCCTGCAGAAACAAAGCCCTGAGAGCTTGTTTGAGAGGAAGACTTGCTCTCCGAATGATGGAATGCAGACTCCTTGGTAAAGGGAGGCATGGAATTCTCCGGAAGGAAGAATTTCCAGCACAAAGCAACTAAAAACTGCAGACAATCGTTGGTGGGAGTGGAAAGAGTCTCTGACTGTGGCAACTTGGTCTAATCAAAGCCAAGGGTCTATGTTCATGTTCTCAGTAGGTTGCCCTTGACGACTCTTCTGGCCCCTTGATCAATACCCATTTTGAGTCATTCAATAAGACAGACAGGCCTGATGAAGAGCGGCCAGTCACCCATCCGGCAGCAGGTTAATGGCGTTGAATTTCCTGGAGGATGCAGCATCCAAGCTCATTCCTTAGTCACCACAATTATTTGCCTTCCTGTCATGCTTCTGTCAGCTCCACCCTAGATAAATTTAGAAGTCCTGTTTACTGTCACAGAGCTTTTAATCTCTCTCTCTCTCTCTCTCTCTCTCTCTCTGTCTCTCTCTCTCTTCTCTCTCTCTCTCGTGTGTCTGTGTGTGCGCGCACGCACGCGCGTGCGTGTGTGCACAGGTGCACGCAGAGGCCAGATGTGTCAGGTCCCCTCTGGAGCTGGAGTTATAAGCAGCTGTGATCCACCTGGCAAGGTTGCTGAACTCCAGTCAACTGATCTACTACTCAGCTGTGTCCCAGTCCTTGGCTTCTACGTCGTTTTCCTGCCCTGGGTTTATCATCTCCGTGAGCCATTTCTCCAGCACTGCCATCACAGTTTATGTAACATTTCCCCCAAAGACAACTTGTTTCACAGCAGAACAAGGGCAGCCTCTGGGCTCCAGCACATGGAATTCACTGGTCTCGTGTAGCCTTTCACTCAGAAGCAGCTTGGCAGTTGCTGTTGGCACACCCAGTCAACTCCGTAACTGTGCCTGTAACTCCAGTTCCAGGGGATCTGATGCCCTGAGTTTTCTCCAAACAGCAGCATCTACCCTCCATCACAGGCATTGCCATTCTCTTCTCACCAGCCGTCCTCCGAGCAGCGACAAACGTAAGGACATCCGTCAGCACATGTTAACTACGGCACACGTTAACTACAGCACACGTTAACTACGGCACACATTAACTACGGCACACGTTAACTAACAAGGTCCTGCCTTGAGCCATAAGGAACCAGGAGATCTTCTGCCTCTCCGTGACTCCTCATTTGACTAACCCAGAAGTTATCAAGAACTTCTAGCTGGGTGATGGTGGTGGCATATTCCTTTAATCCCAGCACTCGGGAGGCAGAGGGCAGGAGGAGCTCTCAGGGCTACACTGAGAAACTCTGTCAAAAAAAAAAAAAAAAAAAAAAGAAAACAAAAACAAAAAAAAAAACAAAAAACCTTCTTAGAACATTATGGAAGATGATTGGACCCTCAAAGTTTGTCCCAAATCATCGATTTGAAAAGGAAACCACAAACCCACAGTGTCCTGCTATTCTGTGCTACAAGGAAAAGACAGTGCGTTTGATTTGGTGTGAAATGTTTTGGTATCCTGGAGCCAGCTTTCTTGTCAGTTGGTGCTGCATTACAGAAAGAGAGCTCTTCATACCTGTTATATGTTCCTGTCAAAAATGGCAGCATAAGCACTATAATCAAAAACTCTGAATATAGAATGACATGCTCAAGGTTTGGGTTATAGACGGCATTATACTCAGCAGGAAGAAAACCAGCTGACACACACACCACTGAGTGGTCGGCCTGCACTAATCACTCAGGGGCAGCACGTCAGCATCCACGGGATGTCCACCGTGCAGGATACGCAGTCAGCGGCTGTTCTGAAGGGCTCCTTCACTGTAAAACCAACAAGTTCGGTGAGGACAGAAGGGGTCCTCGGGCCCCACAGGAAAGGGCCAGGGCACCTCTGTGCCAATCCCACTGTTTTTTTTTTTTTCAATCTAGTTAGTGAGAATGTCAACCTTTGACCTAGAAGGCCTGAGAAGCGGCATCCATCCCAGGGCTTGGAACTGGGAAAAATAATGTACCACAAATAAAAAAAATAAATAAATACTGAGCAAGTGTGACAAAAACCTGTAATCTCAGCTCTGGGGAGGTTGAGGCAGGAGGATTGCAAATTCAAGGCCTGCCTGGTCTACATAATGTAACCTTGTGCTGAGGGAGGGGGGATAAAATTGTTGCCATTATCAAAGTAAAAGATACAAGCGATGAAGAGACCCGGAGAGATAGCTCAGCATGTAAGAGCACTGGCTGCTCTCTCAAAGGACCAGGATTTGATTCTCAGCACCCACAAGGCAGCCCACAACCGTCTGTAACTCCAGTTCCAGGGGATCTGATGCCCTCTTCTGACCTCTGCGGGCACTGCATACATGCAGTGCACAGACGTACATGCAGGCACAATAAAAAGCTAAATCCTAAAAAGACAAAGTGATGAGGGCCGGTGTATCGGGTCTCACAGCGGTTTGTCTCTCAGGCTCTGACAGGAAGCTCTCGGTTATCCTCCAGGTTGGTCTAGGGCCCTGGCTGTAATGGATACTCAAGCTTTGCTCGCGCTCACCTCCAGCCCCCACCTCTCTCGGCACCTACGTGTTTCTTGGCCTTCTTCCCACCGTTGCTATGGCAACCACCATGACACGATCCATGCCTCTGGTTTATTTCTACACTATCAGGTGACCCAGGCAGACCCTTCTTAGTCATTTGTGAGGAAGGAGCGAGACAGAGAGAGAGAGAGAGAAAGAGAGAGAGAGAGAGAGAGAGAGAGAGAGAGAGAGAGAGAGAGAGAGGATAGCTATGCTCTAAAGCTCGGGAGTGCGCTAAGGATAAAGAGCAAAGATGCCAAGCCACCACAAGATTTTTGAAAATGAGGCAGACGACCTACAAAAGGTGGTGTGAATACACAGAGACCAGCAGAGCCCCAGGCCCTAGTCTGACAGAAAGCCAGCCTGCCCCCTGCCTGGAGGGCCATCCTGCTCTCTTCTCTGCTTAGGCATTGCCACTGAATTCTCTTCCCCACCAGCACACCCTGCAACCAGCTCCCTGGCTTCAGCTCTGTTGTCTGTTCTACATCCCCACCTCATCCTCCCGTTCCTGCACCAATGCTAAGTGCGTTCTGATTACACCACTTGACAATAGAGTTTAAGTTCTGGGAAGATGAGTTTCCTGTTGTTTTTTTACACTTTCCTGCCATCTAGTTCAAACATGTTCATCCTTCCAGATAAATTTAGACTCATTTTGTCAATTTGTTTTTAAAGGCAAAAGCATGGCTCGTGGATTTTGACTTGAATGATCTCAACGTCATCTGTTAAAGGCAGGAAGAGCAAGCTCTATGCAATCTTAAGGATTCCTCCCAAGAATCAACTGCTATACCCAAGTACATTTATGATCTCCATAGGCTTTGGCAGATTTGGGGATGTTTTGCACATGTCTTAAGGTCACTCTCCCATGTCTTCTGTTTGAGTTGCTGTTAGGCATCTGTCGCTCTTGATAGAGTTTTAGTATGTGGACCAAGCAGACACCTCTGGGGCCTCATCTTCCTGAGCCACTGATTTCTGCCAGCGGTGGACAGCCCCAGCCAGCTAAGCTAAGCAGCTTGTTGTGCTGACGATGTCCCACTGCAAGATTGAGTTCCACATTCTGCTCCAGCACTTTCTCCAGGGCCATGTGGAGCCAGCTCAGCCAGCACAAGGACTTGCAGAGCTACCTCGAGCTAACAGCTGTGGGGAGCAGCTGTGGGGAGCGGCTGTGGGGAGCAGCTGCGGAAAGCAGGGACTGGTGGGTAAATCCTCCAGTCGTTTCCGCCTTAGGTCAGTTATACTGTATGATCAGAAGGTGCTCAAGGTTTGCCTCAGTTGCCCAACACAGGCAGCACTGGGTGATGGCCACTTTCACTGTCCTCCTTCCCAGCCCACAGGCTTCCTCAGCTCCTAAGAAACCACCTCCCTCAACTCCTTCCCTCAGGCCATACTCTTAGGAGACACTCAAACAGAGACAGACCCCTCTGGATTCTGACTCTTAATGTTTCCCTCTTGCCAAGAAATCATCACACCTGCCTGCGTCCAGCGGCCATGCAGAGGCGGCTCAGCCTGATTTAGAGCAGGGAGCTAAGCTCTATGATGCTCCAGGGAAGGAAGAGTCCTAGACAAAGAGACCACAGAGACGACAGACAGCAATGACTATGTTGTGTCCCAGAGAACCAGAGGTGGGGACAACCCAGATGAATACGGTTTCCTCTCCTTGACGCTCCTGGGCCACACGCTGGCAACATGCACACACACACACACACACACACACACACACACACACACACACACTCACGTGCCCTGCTCTATGACCCAGCTAACTAGAGCTGGGTCCTCTGGCGTCTGACACACTGCTGAAAGGTTCGTAGCATGCACACAGCTCTACAGCCCTCCTCAGTTTGCCTCACCCAAAATCTAAGCCAGTGCCCCCCACACTTGCCAACGTTACATTCCAAACCACAGTTGGTTTCGGGTACTGAAGAGAATGCAGTGTCTGGGGAGAGTTCCAGCACTCAGAAGAGCTTTCTGGATGAGGAGCTCTGTGGAGCAGAGCAGAATACAAAGCTGTTAGCGTCAGCTGCAGAAAGACACCGAACTTCAGAAGGATCGGCTTAGGATTCTTCTACCTTACAAACAGTGAAGACACGGCCTGCATGTGGCAGATCCATACTTTGGATTTTGAATTTAGACCTTTTTCTGGGCAAGCAATATGCCATGCAATCCCTGTTCTAGTTGGCGTCCCTATTGCTGTGATAAAATACTGACCAAAAGCAGCTTGAGTAACAAAGGGTCGAGTTGGCTTACAGCCCAGACGGTGACAGAGTCACCACACAGTCAGCCACACTGTCAGGAGAGACAACCTGTGTCCTCTGTACCACTCGTGATGGTCAGTAGATCGGGTGTAATATAAACGCATGCGCCAACTGGGAAGACGGCAGAGTCAGTACAGAGCACACCACAGATGCATTAGGACCTGCGTTTGATCCCAGCACCCATGGAAAAATAATGATAACCCAGGCATAGCATTATTTGACAATAAACCCAACAGTAGGAAGGCAGAGACTGGGGTGTTGTAGGAGACTTCATGTTCATTCCCGCCTGCATAAACCCAAAATAATGGCACAGAAACTGTATTAATTAAAACATTGCTCAGCCTAGACTTGCTGGTCAGCCAGTCTAGCCAGATCTGTGAGCGCCAGGTTCGGTGAGGGACCCTGCCGCAAAAATAACAAGGTAGAGAGTGATTGAGAAAGACAACATCAGCCTGCGGGCTCCAAGAATTACAACACACGCGCACACAAGCAAAATGCACTACAACTCGCAACAGATTTATCAGATGAGGTCATCCATTGATAAATCATAACATATCTGCATATTTCTACCACAGGATTTAGAGGTTTTCTTTTCTGTCTTGATGGCTGTGGAGATGGGCTCACACTTTAGGATTATTTTTCAGTTTGCATATTTCACATAAGGTTTTTTTTAATTTTTGATTTTTCAAGACAGGTTTTCTCTGTGAAACAGTCCTGGATGTCCTGGAACTCGCTCTGTAGACCAGGCTGGCCTCAGACTCACAGAGATCCGCCTGCCTCTGCCTCCTGAGTGCTGGGATTAAAGGCTTGCGCTTCTGCTGCCTGACATAACAAATCTTAAAAAATGAGTTTTAAGAACTTATGTTCTTGGGGCTGGTGAGATGGCTCAGTGGTTAAGAGCACTGACTGCTCCTCCAGAGGACCCGGGTTCAATTCCCAGCACCCACATGGCAGCTTGCAGCTGTCTGTAGCTCCAATTCAAGAGAATCTGGCATCATTATACCAATGTGCATGAAATAAAGTTAAATAAAGTTAAAAAAAAAAAAAAAGAACTTGTGTCCTTAAAGGCCAGGCAGTGATGGCACACGTCTTTAATCCCAGCACTCAAAAGGCAGAGGCAGGTAGATCTCTGTGAGTTCAACTAACCTGGTCTACAGAGCCAGTCAGAGCTACATAGAGAAATCCTGTCTCAAAAAAAAACTTTTATTTTTAACATGTGAATGTGTGTATATGTCTGTGTCGGTGTATATCATGTGTGTGTGTATGCCTACAGAACCCAGAGGTGTCAGATCCCCTGGAGCTGGAGTTACAGGCTGTTGTGGTTGCCGGGAATCCAATTTGGGACCTCTAGAAGAACTATATACTTTCTTAACTGACTAGCCATCTCTCTAGCCCTTTTAAATATCTTAAACGTGATCCACATACAGCAACTATTACTTCAAATTTGCATCAAATACTCAAGACAAGTTCCTAACACAGGCCTGCAGGCAGCTCTGGCAGGGAGGCAGGAGGAAGGAGGCAGGCTGCTGGCCGCTGTGAACATGGGAAGAGTTCCCTCAAATAGAAGTGACAAGTGTTTACTACAGCATCTTCTCACATTTCTCTGTTGAGAATTTCTCTTGTGATTTTGTAGTTCTTTGTAGTCTGGATATTAATTGCTCGTTATAAATGCTGCAACTAGTTCATCCAAATCTGTTGCTTGCTTCTAATTTTAGCCATGAGATTTGCCAATCTTTTCTGTAGAGGAAAAATACTATTTTCCTGCATTGTGTATGAAAAAAAAACACATACATACTTCATCATTTATAAAGGCATGTGTAGATCCATTATGTATATACACATATGTGTGTATGTGTATATGTGTGTATACATATATGTGCATGTATATAAGTTATTTCTTGTACTTTGGCATTACTTACAGGCAAACATCTTGCCAGTTTTATTAATAATTCCAAGTCTGTAAGCTGTCTGTAAGTGATTGTCCCCACTCGCTCCTTGGTTGTTGGTCACATTATTATTAACGCTTTGCCCTCATAGGTTTGTAACCCCGAGTTGCGTATTCGCCACACTTATTTGGTCTTCCACTTTTGTTGTGATGAACACGACAGGCCAGCGTATTTTGTTTCAAGTCTCTGTCACACTCAGTGCTGGGGACTGCAGTTTTCTAGAGAGCCTGCCAGAATCAATCCTGTTTCCCAATTGAGACTTAAGGACAGAATAACTTCCTCAGGCAGGCAAACCTGTACATAGCAAAGCCAGGCTGCTAACAGGCAGGGCAAAGCCTGCTGTTTCCCCAGCACCGCTGCTGGCCCGAGGCCTTCCCCAAGCTAGCCAACCCCAGTGACCAGACAGATCGTGGGTGGTTAAGCATATTCTTTCCTTTTTACTCTAAAAAGGAAGTTGACAACAGTAAGCTGCACACTGCCCAGTGTCCCAGGTTCCCATGACCCACCCCACCGGGCGTCATGCCACACCCCTCCAACACGGTTCTTCACCCTTCCCTGAAACCCTAAGTGAGAAGCCCCGAGGCTGTGGAGACCCCCAGGTAGGCTCTCCCAATCCCAGACCTCGGCAGCTTGAGGCACTGGAGAAATAAATTAAGGGGAGGAGGCTCCTAGCTGGTCTTGTTCAGCTTGGTCTCACAGGCCCAACGGTAGGGCCTCCGGCAGACGTCATCATTCCAGCGGCCATCGATGGTGAGGTGGGCACAGTCCTCACCTCCTCCAAGCCCATGCCCATACCAGTCATCCGGCTGCCCTGGTCTCCAGTTCCTACAGACAAAAGACAAATCAGACTCTCAGCCATGTTCCCAGAAGCTCTTAGAAACACAGGCTGGGAAGGCAGGGTGCCCCCCTCCCCGCAGAATGTGGACACTCACTTGAAGCTCGTCTCATAGTCGGTCCCATCCACCCATTGCCAGGGCCCATTCTGGTCAGTTAGGCCAATCCAAATGTTTACAGATCCCATGTGGTGCTGGACAAATTTCTGAGGAAAGAAACAGAGCCGATGGCCTCTTCCTTCCACCATCCAGCGTCCCAGAAGAACCCACTGTGACCCACCTGCTTGTCCCAGGAGGTCACCACCACCAGGTGGGCATTCTCCAGCTGGCAGTACTTGTCAGCCTCAGCCCAGGGCCTCGCGGAGCTGGAGAACCAGTAGCAGCTGCCTTCGTTCTCCACCCAGTTGATGGGGCAGCAGGTCCTCTCAGAGCCTGAGGGGGTGGGGAGGGTGGTAAAAGGCTCAGAAGCTACCATGGATGGGGAGGGTGGGCAAGAAAGTGGGGCTGGTAACCGTGCCCCTCACCGTTGCCCTGAAGGGCCGCCATCTGACAGCTCAGGCTGCGCAGGTCAGACACTAACTGCTTCACGTGCAGCAGCAAGCTGGAGTGGTCTGGGGAGGCAGAGGACAGAAGGGAGAGGAGGGAACAACCAATCAGCACAGACCCTCTGGCCATGGCTTTGATCTGGGCTGAGAGACCAGCAACCCCTCCCCCATGCCCTTCTCCCTCACCTCTCCCCTCCCTCTCTCTCTCACCCTCCCCTCCCCCTCCCCCATCACCTCTCCCCCATCCTAACCTCTCCCCATCTCTCCCCCTCACCCCCTCCCTCTCACCCTCACCTCCCCTTCCCTTTCTCTCACCCCTCCCCCCCACCTTCACTCAGATCCTGCTGCTGTTTCTCCAGCTGTGACTCCAGTTCCTTCATCTTTCTTCCCAGGCTAACTCCTAGAGGAGAAACTTGTTCAGTGTTCTGAAAGCAGCACCATCCCTCAGCCCCACCCCAAGCCCCAACCCCGCCCCCCTCACCCTGGGTGCCTAGGACCTTGACCTGGTCCTCAGTGCTCACAGTGAAGTTGCTGAAATTCTGCTTTAGAGCCAGGAGGTCGCCCCGGAGTTGGGAGTCTAGGCGAGAGAGGATGCGGGTATGAAAAAATAAGTTGTCTGTGCCCACCCACCACTGCATACAAGTTGCCCCTTTTCTCTGCCCAGCCCTGGCAACCCACTTTGGGATGCGATCACACAGACAACCACCAGCAACAGGAGGCTGAGGCCCAAGGAGAGCAGGAGGAGGCGGAATCCAGAGCAGAGACGATGCAGGAGCGGTGGAGTGGGAGGCGGCCCTGGAAGAGGAGTCAGAAATTCACCAGCCCAGGCCAACCCCGTGTAGATCCCGTGGTCCTAGGAAGAGCGCACACTAAGCTCTCCAATAAACTAAGAGAAACTATATATATTAAGAAATGTGGGCAGTGGGCAACTCTGCAGGACCGGAAGCCACTAAGATGGGGAAGTAAAGGGGTTATCTCGGAAGTGCAACGCTTTGACCTGCCCTAGCGTTGTCGAGGTCCTGAACCTCTGCTGCCACCTCGTGGCACGATAGTGTCATTACAGACGATGAGCTGTTGTCTGCACCTGGGGAGTCTCTGCTTCACGAAAGTGTGGGAAAGGTGGGTTTCTCCCTCTCTCGGTGAATCCTGTGTGGTTTTGGCTGCGTGCAGGGAGAGATGAGTCTCTCCCGCTAAGGGAGAAAATAGCACTTAGCCCTGTCAGTTGGAGTGTGGCGTCTTCGCCCCTTCCCCTCCCCAGGGCTCCTTCCTGCATAGAAGCACACTGCCCAGCCGGGATTCCTCAAGAGTTCTGACCTTGTTCTGCTTACACAACAGTCCCTGAGCAGAGGATGAAGAAGTGGGGAGACGGGTTTGTTTTAAATGCAGAGACCCTCAACCTAGCCCCTAGACCAAGCTGGTCCTGGCCACCCCAACCACCCACATACATGCCGTCAAAACTGAAGAGGACAAGGTACTCTTCAGAAGAGACTGACAACAAACCCATATTCCCAGCCTTCTTTTAGTAGGATCCACCCACTGCCTGGGGTCTTGAGAAGTAAGTGACCTGGAGAGGAAGCTTGGGCAACTGCAATCAAGAAGGACTCCAGCCCTGTGCCCTGTACCCTGCTCCCCAGTCACTCCCCAGTGACTCAGCCACTATTTTCTGAGTGCATGAGCCAGAGCTAGGGGTCACCAGGGAAAGCAGGAGCTGAATCCAAGGGACAGAACCATCGATGCTGTTCTGTGGGGAGCACCCTCACCTCTCCGGAGTTGGTGATGATCATTCTCCTCGTTGTCCAGGTGCTGCAGATCTTGGTAATCCTTTGTCATCTTAGCACTAGAGTGGGACCTAGGACAGCCAGGATTAGAGCTGAGGCTGGGGCTAACAGGCCCGGAGCTGGAAGAAGCCCAATCCCATCTACATCTGACTGGGTGACCTCCAGGAGAACACCACCTTCCTTCTTCCCGCCATCTGCTCCCAAGCCTGACATCCAAAAATCTACCCTCTAGCTGGGCATGGCGGTATATGCTTTTAATCCCAGCGCTCGGGAAACGTACTCGGGTAGATCTCTGAGTTCGAGGCCAGCCTGGTATACGTGGCTAGTTTCAGGCCAGCCAAGGCTACATCCTAAGAAAAATCTATGCCCTCCTATTTACACACACACACACACACACACACACACACACGTGTGCGCGTGCACGCGCGCAGGATCCCTCCACTCTCTCTCACTTGCCCGCCTTCCACATTTTCTCACCCCCGCTTTACTTACTGAAGGTCCGTCTCTCAACACCACACCACTCAGAACTCAAGTTAAGGAGGGGGCTGAAGTCTGAAAACCAGGTGGACAGCCCTGAACAATGGGACAGGAGGGGACAGGGTCCATCCAAGGGTCCTGTGTGTCCAGCTGTCTGTGTGTCTGAGCACGCTGAACCTGGCATCACCAATGCCAGGACTTTGGACCTTAAACAGAGGTGGAAATAGATTAGGAACTGGGGAGGTATTGGGGTGGAAGGAAGGCCTGGGTAAACTCTGTTCTGTTTTTCAGAGAAGGGGAGTCTCCTGACTGCCCCCCACACACAGAGAGGCACACGCACGTGCACTTGTTATGACCCACTTCAATACTCTTTACATTTTTATGGGAGACAAGACTAAAACGGCCAGGGGGCCTTTGTTGTTTCCTCTCAGGGCCCTCCCCCTTTCAGTTCTGAATTTCCCAGAATCGTCCGTATCTCCAAATATCTCTGGTCAGGATCAGAGGCACCAACTGATCCCCCGCTCTTACCCAATCCTGCCCTGTGACCTTGGCATTATAATTGCAGGCTGTAGATTCTTGGGGGCTCCGCACCTGGCTTCCCAGTCCTAGCCTGACCCACTCACTCTTGTGTGGTCCTCCAAGCAGCCTGCAGGTGACAGAAGCAGGTACTCCCCTGGGATTGGGGCCAAGAAACCCCTGATTTTGCCCCAGGGCTTCAACCTTTCTCAGCCCCAGAGAACAACCCATTCTTCAGGCAAGAAGGCTGAGACCCTGGAAAGCAAGCTGCCTTCCTGCCATACTGCACAGAAGAGGGCAGACTCAAATGCGAGCAGCCCAACTTGGGGCTCTATATGCTGCCTCCAACACTTTACCCAGAACGGGGTTTCCAGCTGGTCCACACACTAGGTCCCCAAGTCCCCAGAGATGCCTAAACGTGGCCCCTTACAGTCCTGAGGACTTCAGAGATGCCTATCAGAACTCAACGGACAGCTTAGAAAGTGAACGGTGTTAATATGGCCAGGCCCTGTGTTAGACTGAGAACTGGGCTCCCAGTGTGCCATCTAGATCCTGCGAGCTATTCAGGAGAGCATCGCTTACATAAATGCAGCCGCTCTGTGTCCTTGTTTGTCTCTGTCCTAAAAATCCTCATGTTTACATGGACTAGGCTTGCTGCCAGTGATTTTGGTGAAAATTGGGCCATTAATTTAACACTCTCTGATTTTGCCACTTATGATCTAGTTTATTCTGGCAAACAAGCAGACATGGATGCAGTCCGAATTGTAGTTACACTCACAGAGGTAACTGGCAGAGAGCAAGGTGGGGTGTTGGGGTGTGGGAGCGAGGTATAGGGGTGAGGACACACCTAGCTTCTTGGTCTCTAGATGCTGGTGACACCTTGGCATTGGCTTGTAAATCTGCAAAAACTGTAAACTTGGGGTTTTTGCATCTTTCTATTTGCAGATTGTGCAGGAAGAAGGCATTTGGAAATCTGGTTTGTATCCTAGAGCCATGCCTGAGCTCATAGAGAAGACAGAGGTATTGGACTGTGTCATGTGTGTTGTTTGTGTTTGTGTGTGCGTGTGCACGATAAGTGTAGATGTGGATGGTGTGTGTGTGTGTGTGTGTGTGTGTGTGTGTGTGTGTGTATAGTTTTTCATCCCTTTCCAATAGATCTCTATTTAGACAGATACATTTTAGGATGTATGTATGATAGCCCCATACTACTGGGCATTAGTTACATACTATAAAATAATTACCCCACAAACTAACAGCTTTAACAATAAACACAGACAGTCTCATTGCAAAGATCAAAGTGTGGCTTAGCCCACTGGTTCTGGCTCAGGATCTCTCCTGAGGGTACACCAGGACCTCAGTGGTCGTGTTCTCTGAAAGACTGGACTGAAGCTGGGGAGTCAACTGACAACAGGACTCACGCAGATGATAGGAAAATTACTGCTAGCTGAACCCTAGAGTCCTGTCCCTCACCATGGAGCCTCTCCACAAGGCTGCTTGAATGTCCTCATGGCGTAACTGCTGGCCTAGCCTCAGAGTAACAGCCCTCCATCCCTACACTGTCCTCCCAGTCTCCCAGATCAGCCCTGATCATTGTGGAAAAGAACTAACACAGTGTGAATCCCAGGAGGCAAAAATTCCTGGAACCATCCTGGAGGGAACACATACCAGGAAGTCATGTGCGCTAAGATGCCTTACTGAAGCCAGGCAATGGTGGCGCACATCTTTAATCCCAGCACTCAGGAGGCAGAGGCAGGAGAATCTCCATGAGTCTGAGGTCTGCCTGGTATACAGAGCGAGTTCTAGGACAGCTGGGGCCACACAGAGAAACCCTGTCTTGAAAATACCAGAAAAAGGGCTGGAGAGATGGCTCAGAGGTTAAGAGTATTGCCTGCTCTTCCAATGGTCCTGAGTTCAATTCCCAGCAACCACATGGTGGCTCACAACCATCTGTAATGAGGTCTGGTGCCCTCTTCTGGCCTGCAGGCATACACACAGACAGAGTATTGTATACATAATAAATAAATAAATAAATAAATAAATAAATAAATAAATAAATAAATAATTTTTAAAAAAAAGAAAAAGAAAATACCAGAAAAAAACCAACCAGATGCCTCACTGATATCACTGTGTGATCAATACATTTAAAGATGGTGTGGCCACACTGTGGGGCTGATGAAGAGTTGTGGCTCCAATGGAGATGTCACTTGGTGGTAGGGAGCTTCCCTGGCATGCCCAAAGCCTTGGGTCCAGTCCCCAGGAAGGGGGTAGGTGCAGGCAACACAATGGTGAAGCCACGTATCAAAAGCATTCAATGGCCTGGACTCGGAGTAGAAATTGGGTCAGGGGGACTAAGTGGCCCAAAAGCAACAAGACCAGTCAAGAGTGTGTCTCTAAGGGTACATCCTGTCCTGGGACTCTTCCTCCCCATCTCAGTTCCCTGGCTGCCATGTGGTAAGCAGCCTTCTCTACTGCACCCCTGATCTGCCATAACTTCTTCCTCACCACAGGCCCAAAGTGATGAAGCCAGCCGATCATGGCTTGAGTCCTCTGAAACCCTAAACCAAAGCAAATGCTTCCTCTTCTAAGTTGTTTTCTCAGGTATCTTTTCCCAGCCAAACACAGCCGGAATCCCTGACCAGGCGGAACAGAAAATGTGGATCAGGGATGCCAACTGGGAGCTGGAGGTGACCAAGAAGAGAGGGAGAAACGAGTCTCCTTTGGGGAAAACCAGAAAGAGAAAAGTATTTTTCAGGCTGGGAGAGCCCTGAAGCGCTACAAGGCTGAAGGAACGGACCATGCTGAGCCAGTGAGTGCTAAGGATTAGTGAGAGGTACCCCGAAGGATGGGAGAGAAGCGTGAAGCCTATTATCAGACAATTCTGAGCTCATCTGAAAAGCTGGATTAAGGCCCACCTCAAGGCTTTGACCATGCTGAAGTGATGAGTCAGCAGTTCTTAGTTCCGTGCAGGCCCGGATTGAGTGCTGTATGCAGACTGTTCATTCTCAACAGCAGCCCTGCAAGAGTTGGGTTGTGTCTTGGTCACGTTTCCCTTGCTGTAAAGAAACACCATGACCAAAGCAACTTGTTTAAGAAAAGAAAAAAGAAAGCATTTAATTGGGGACTTGCCTACAGTTTCACAGGGCGAGTCCATGGCCAACATGGCAGGAAGCAGGGCAGCAGGCCGGCATGGTGCCGGCGCCGTAGCTGAGAGCTTACATCTGCTCCACAAACGGGAAGCAGAGAGAGCAAGACCGGTGGGCTCTTTAGACCTCAAAGACCACCCCTGGTGACACACTTCCCTAACAAGGTCACACCACTTAACTCTTCCCCAAACGGTCCACCAACCAGGGATGAACATTGAAATACATGAGGGCTGAGAGGAAGCCAAAGAGCTTATGCGATGGATGCTGGGGATAAAGCTGGGGGGGCGGCTAGAGACCGACAGCTAGGGTGAGGAGATGGCCCCTGCACCAGGTGTACAACTGGAGCTGACATGTCCTGGGGACCTCAGTACCCCAACTCTACAGTTGACAGAGCCCTCCTTAGAAAACAAAGGAAGCATAAGCCATCACAGTCCAGCAGGGTCCCTCTCTATCCTGCCTTGCACCTCCCTGATTTCACTCTTTCCAACCCAGGGACACCCTAAGTTTGCATCCTTAGAGCAATTGGGGTTCTGTGGCCCCAGTGTTTCTCTGTCTCTTTTCTTTCATGGGGTGACAATTTAAGAAAAGGTTTTTAAAATACCGAATGCTGTGGTTTTTATGTAACTTTCAGGTTTATCCAGTAACGGAAAGGAGCCAGAGCCAGTCACACATTGTGACTACTTCCTACCGTGGACCGCATCCAGGGCTAAGAGTTTTACAAGCGCTGTTTCCATGTCATTCCTCGTGAGGACCCCAACAGGTAGGCAGTTACTACCACCACTTTACAGGTAGGGAAACAGGATGAGAGGTTACACTGATCCAAAGTAGCCTATCAATGGGGCAACTACTTCCAAGGCTCTCTGTCGCCCCCTACTGTATGTTCTCTACTGGCACCTAAAGTCCTCTTGCCAAATAGAATCCTGCCATTGTTAGATCTCCTTTGTTGTTGTTGTTTTGTTTTGTTTTGCATCTTAACATTTATTTATTGTGTGGATATGTGCATGCAGAGGTCAGAGGACAGCTTCTTTCTTTCCACCATGTGGGTCCCCTATAAGGAATTGAACTTGTGTCGTCAGGCTTGACAGCAAACACCTTTTCCCACTGAGCCTTCTCTCCAGCCCCTCTGATGGCTTTCCACGGCCCTGAGGCTAGAAAGCACATAAGGACCTCTAAGCTGGATTCTGCTTGCTTCTCGGCCCCTGCCACACCCAGTGCTCTCCTTGGTCCTCGCCTTCCAAACTTAACCCCTATGTGCAGCTGCTCCCCTGGACTTTCTGCGCCTGCCTTTGCCGTCACTCTACAGTGTTGCTCCAAGGGAGGACACGCACCTAAACTAGCCTGAGGCACGTGGTCATGTCCTCTTTTGTTTGCTTGCTTGTTTGGGTTTCTCTGTGTAGTCCTGGCTGTCCTGGAATTCTCTCTCTGTAGACCAGGCTGGCCTCAAACTCAGAAATCCACCTGCCTCTGCCTCCCAAGTGCTGTGATTAAAAGTGTGTGGCCACCCACCACCACCCGCCTAAACAGATGCCCAATGGTCACTTTATGTCATAGCACCTGTCACTTTAAATTATCTGCATCCAGAGCTGGGAGGATGGCTCAGTGAGTAAGAGCACTGGTTGTTCTTCTAGAGGTCCCGGGTTCAATTCCCAGCACCCACATGGCTGCTCACAGACGTCTGTAACTCCAGTTCCAGGGAACATGGTACCTTACACAGACATACATGCAGGCAAAACACAGTGCACATCAAAAAAATAAATAAATTATCTGTATCCATTTTCATCCTTTTTTTTAAATCCCCACTGAGGGATCCCAAGTTCCCTGAAACCAGGAATGTTGCTGTCTCCATATTTAGAACATGGGCTGGAATCAAAAAAGATCCAGTGGGGATTTGATGAAAGACATAAAGAGGGTTAGAAAAGAGAAACCATGATTTGAATCCAAGTCAGTTTAGGATCCAGGGCTCTTCTCTGCCTTCTGGGGCCAAGGAGGTGGCTCAGTGGTTAAAGCACTGGCCGCTCTCCCAGGGGACCTGAGTTTGACTCACAGCACCCACGTGGTGGCTCACAACCATGTGTAATTCCAGTTCCAGGGGCCTGATGCCCTCTCCTGGCCTCTGATGGCATCTGCCAGACACACATACAGGCAAAGCACTCGTACATATAAAATTTTATTTGTTAAATTTATTTTACTATGAGTGTCTGAATGTCTTGTATGCACACATGTATGTATACCATGTGTATGCCTGTTGGATCTCCTGGATCTAGGATTACAGGTGTTTGTGTGTCATCATAAGGGTACTGGGGATTGAACCTGTGTCCTAGGCAAAAGCAGCAAGTGCTCTTAACCTCTGAGCCATCTTTCCAGCCCCACACACCAAAATATTAAATTAAAACATTTTCAGTCTGGTGCCAAGAATGACAGTGCACATTCAATCCCAGCTCTCGAGAGGGAGGAGCGGAAGGCACCTGCAGATGTTGGGAGGGAGGAGCGGAAGGCACCTGCAGATGTGACTGTGAGGAGACTGAGAAGGCCCGATGAGCCGGGCAGTGATGGCGCATGCCTTTAACCCAGCATTTGTGAGGCAGAAACTGGTGGAGCTCTGAGTTCGAGGTCAGCTGGGTCTACATAATGGGTTCCGGAAAAACAGAGAGCTACATAATAAAAAGACTGTATCTCAAAAAAAAAAAATCTTTTTTTAATTTACCTCAAGGGATCAAAGGAGATGAGGGCATAGTTCAGTAGTACAGTGTTTGCCCAGCCTGTGGCCCCGGGCTTGAGGGGACCCCAGGAAAGCAGACTCTGTAGACCTAGAATAACACCCTCCGCACTGCTAGCCACACCTCCACAGATGTGTGCGATGAGGAGGGAGACATTCCAACTATGCGTGTTTCTCGATGTGTGTAATTGTCAGGTACACAGATCACTCACGTCACTTAAAAATAATGCAAAACAGGCATGGCGGTGGACGTCTCTAACCCCAGCACTCGGGAGGTGGGGGCAGAACTCCTATGCAAGGAGGCCAGGCTGGGAATCTGAGACTCTCTCTCTCAAAGTAATAAAACAAAACAGTAATCACCAGCGAGATGGCTCGGTACGTCAAGGAACTTGCCTGGAAACGTGAATTCTATCCTTGGAACCCACATGGTGGAAGGAGAAAGATCTGCTCCTCCGGGTTGGGCTCTGACCTCCGTGCACACATGTGCTAGTGCAGTGCACAAGAGTGTACACTCACGCACACACACGCTAAATCTAAGAAGCAATTGCAAAGAGAAAAATACATGAAAAAGCAAGAGGCAATAGGGGCTTTAGAGATGGATCAGCAGTCGAGAACATTCACTGCTCTCCCAGAGGACCTGAACTTGGTTCCCAGCACCCACACCGGGCAGCTCAGAGCCACTTGGAACTCCAGTTCCTGTTCCAAGGGACCCAACACTCTCTTCTGGCCTCCTGGAGCATCCACATGTCTGTGGTGTATACTCATAGACACACACACACATGCACGAATTTATTTTAATTAAAAGCAGTAACAATAATATAGCATTTGAGCCTGGTGCACACTTGTAATCCCAGTGCTCAGATGGTAGCAGAATGACAAATTTGAAGCCTGCCTGGGGAACTTAATAAAGAACAAACGGGAAGCCGGCGGTGGTGGCACACACCTTTAATCCCAGGACTCGGGAGGCAGAGGCAGGCGGATCTCTGTGAGTTCAAGGCCAGTCTGTTCTACAAGAGCTAGTTCCAGGACAGGTTGAGAACCTGTCTCAAAAAAAAAAAAAAAAAAAAAAAAAAAGGAAGGTTTACCCCTTCTAGGTGAACTCTCCTCAGCTCCTTGGATCCAGACCCATCGTCTTCACACACCTCCCTCAGCTCCTAGATTGCTCCTTTTAGCCCACGATGGACACGACAGAGAATGTCAGCCTTACCCTGCCCCACCCACCCCGCCCCATCCAGCCTCACTCTGCCTCACCCTACACAGAACCAAGCTAAGAGAATTCTCTGAGAGCTGCCCTCTGAAGCAGTGCCTCTCTACCCAACAGGATGTCAGAAGCATGGGGAGCTTTGCAGATATGCAGACCCCAGGCCCTCCACCCCCAGCCTTCATGGAAGGGTGAGTCTTGTGGGGCAGGATGCTGTATGAATGATTCCCCTGGGCAATCCAGAGTCATGCGTTTATATGACAGCACTCTCATGATCTCTGCCTTGATCCTTGATGAGGCAGAACCACGTCACGTCTCCTAGTTTGGTCTTTTTGTTGTTGTTGTTGCTGTCCAAGGCAAGGTTTCTCTATATAACTAAGTCTTGATTGTCCTAGAACTCACTCTGGAGACCAGGCTAGCCTCGAACTCACAGAGATCCTCCTGCCTCTGCCTCTAGAGTGCTGGGATTAAAGGCGTGCACCACCACCTGGGTTTTTGTTTTGAGACAGGGTTTCTCTGTGTAGTCCTGGCTGTCCTGGAACTTGGCTCTGTAGACTAGGCTGGCCTCGAACTCACAGAGAATCTCCCGCCTCTGCCTCCCGAGTGCTGGGATTAAAGGCGTGCTAGTGCCCAGCCACTGCCCAGCTCCTAGATTGGTCTTTCGTATCTATCTCTCACCTTTGCTCAGGAATGGCTACAGAAACTGCACTTTTGCAAATGCTGAGGATTTAAGGTGGGGAGCCACCACCTTAGCCTTCTCCTCAAGGGTCTCTAACAACCAGATGGACATGGGAATGGTACCACAGCTGGTGCCAGCAAGCAGTTTATCTGCCCAGTTCTGGGATTATATGCCCATCTTCATCTTTCCAGCCTTTATGGTCACCTTTGTTTTTTTACCTGCAGTATTTGCAAAGACACTCAACTCTTCCTGTAGAGATGGAGCATAAAGGAATCCAATGACTAACTATGCACATAGCATCCCTCCTCAGCAAACTCCTGGAAAGATCCTCAGTAGAACAAAGAAAGCTTCCTCTAGACAGTCCCAGCTTTGATGGGCCAACCTGGAGAATGTTACTTTAAAACAATACCAAGAAAGATACATTTGGTAAAAACTGCTCTGTTCTTGTTGCATTTTGTTTCACCTTTCAAGGTAGCCTCATTCTGAAGCTCAGGCTAGATAGCCGAGGCTAGCCTGGAACTCCCAGTTCTCCTGCTTCAGCTTCCCAAGCGCTGGAATTAGATGGAAGCCTCCACGACTAGATTCTTGATCTTTTCATGGGGTAGAAATGCACTAATTGACTCTTGATGCTGGGCAAAAGCAGCATGCCTCCGCCTGCAGGCCACACTGGAGCAGTTCAGGACTTTATACAAGGCTTTGCCCAACTATAGACGGACGAAGCTGAGTCCTAAATCCAGCACGTGAGGTATGTTAAATTTGTGCATCCCGCACACAATTCTGTACACTGGTCACTTCCAGTCTACTGTAAGTCGAGAGCTCCTGTGCTTTCCTTCAGGAATAAACGTGCTGACACCAGGGATGAGGCCAGTGAGGGGGAGGGCAGGGCTAGCCTGAGTTCAAGGAATCAGTGAGTCTGCCGGTGACTAGTACAGCATCAGCAGTCCTCAGGCCCGTTCGTCACCACCTCTGCTGCCTTGGCTCCTTCCCGGGACCCTTGGTCGCCCTGTTCTCGGTGAGGTAAGGAGAGATCTGAAGTTCTCAGACCCACCCATCCCAGGCCCCTACCTGTGTCCCTCCACTTCCCTCCCTCACCCCAAAGAACCAGGCCACACACTGGGTTTCAAGTATCTGTCTCTTCCTTTCACTCTCTCAAAAGAAAAAATAAATAAATAAATCGCAGAAGGCGGCAGCATTTCTTGTCTTCCCCTGGCTCCCGGACACCCAACCCCTGACCCCTGACCCCCCACCCCCTCCCACATTCCCCACTCCCTAGACCCATCCCTCCCTTTCCCCCCCAAAAAAAGAAAAAAAGAAAAAAGAAAAAAGAAAAAAAAATCCCAGAAAAAAAAAGCCACAGTTAGACCTTCCACTCATGCAAACCAGCAAAGAAAAAAGGTGGGAGGCGCGTGGAAGACAGGGAACCCGCAGTAGAGTCCCCCTACTTCTCCCCCCAAAAACCACCTTTGAGAAGAAAACAATGGAGAAAATAAAGAGAAATCAAACGACATGGGGAGTTAGGATGGGGCAGGGGTGACCCCAGCCCCTGCCTCAGGAGAGCGCGGAAGCCTGTGGTCCTGCATCCCTACAGCGGGGACTCCTTGAGAGGGGCCCTGACTTCTGGAATGTATGTGGGAGAAAATGGGGAGGGCGGAGGCCCCCAGTGGGTCTGTGTGTGCATGGGGGCGGGCAGGGGTAGGGGGGTCCTAAGGAGCAAGGGCTCGGAACCAGGAGCCCAGCCCCCCCAGACCCCAATTTCCTGGGGTCCAGGAGCCCTGATCTGGGGTACAGGAATACATGCAGAGGAGTGTCCCCCCGCCAGTGGGCTAGATCCAGTTAGAAAGGAAATAAATAAGAAGGGTGGGAAGGGAGGCTGGGGTGCGAAGGGCTTGGGCTAGTCAGTCCAGACCAAGGGCCCAGGTGATGGAGGCGGGGTGAGTCCAGGCCAAGCCAGGGCAGGAATTAGAGTCTCTCTCGGGCTGGGACCCAGATGTAGGGGCCTGAGAGGTCTTCAATGACACGCTTCACTTTGTGGTAGATCTCCTCAAAGCTGTCGCCCTCCACGATGGCTGCGAGTCGGGAGGAGCAGGGAGTGAGGCCAAGGTCGCAAGGACACGTGACCAAGGAGCCCAGAGCAAGGAGCATCTTCTACTCCTTCAGCCAGGAGCCGTGGGTCCCCGAGCCCACTGACGGGACACCTCCTCCCACACCAACCCAGTCGGGCAGCTCCATCGAATCTCAGCAAAGACTCCCTGTCCTCAGGGCTTGTGGGGACCTCTCACCTGAGAAGCACTCTGTGAATTCCTGCTCCAGTTTAGTGGCTCTGTCAAAGGCTTTCCGGGCTTGCTCCTCTGTGATCCGCTTATTGATTTCTCTGTCAGGAGGGAGAGAAACGCAGCTCTGAGGGATGGGCCCCTCTCTGCATTTTACCTCCTCCATCCTGGCATGCTAAGCTGAAACTTTATTTTTCTTAGTTGGAACACATAGCAAACAATATAATTTCTGATTTCCTCTGGGGCTACTCATGGCAAACCCACCCCATACAGAACCTCTCTGGAACTCATCCTTCCAACTTTTAGTCCCACCAAAGGGATCCAGACTCCATCTTCCAACTGCCTCTGAGGTTCTGACTTGCCCCAGTCTGTGTATGCCCCAGGGAGGCTACTGCAAACTGTATTCCTGCCTAGCCCAAGGCAGGAGAAGGGGAAAGGCCTGCCATAGCTCAGCCCCTACTCTCAACTCTCAATCAAGCTCTCTGAGTGCAATAGGAACTGCTGTCCAAGGTTCTGAGAGGACAGAGCACGTAGGGCCTTGAGAGCCCACATCACAAGCGTAGGGAGCGGAGGGGGAGCCCAGAACCGTACTCACAGCACATTCTCCAGGGAGCGGGGACGGATGAAGATGGCGATAGGGTGCAGGTGGGCCGCCTGCAGCCGCCGCACGGCATTGGCCGAGACATCGAGGATGCAGTGCTTCCCCTGGGGGCAGGCAGGGTAGGCGGAGGGGGACCAGCAGGTAGCAGGAGAGGACAGACAGAGGTGCCAGGAAGAAACACAGAATATAGAAAGGTGGGGGCAGGAGGGTGGCCAAAGGGGAAGTGACAGATGTCAAAGGACGTGCAGGCAAGAGAAAAAAAGAGGTGTGGTCAGAGTGACCAATAGAGAGGAAAGGGAAATGGAAGATGGAGAGCCGAGCACAACAGGGCAGGGAAGGGGCAGAACGAAGAGAGGACCCAAAAGATGAAGGCGAAGTAAGGGCAAGGGCGGTAGAGGTGGGATGCAGAAGGCAGAGCAGGACAGGTAGGGAAAGATGGTAAAGGGAAAAGGATAAAGGAATTAGGATGGGGGGAGGGAGAGGAGGACAGACAGAGGACAGACAGATGGAAGGAACAGGAGAGACAGATGGGAGGGAGGGGAGGCAGATGGAGGCAAGAGCCAGAGAGAGAGGGCAGGCAGGGTGGGGAGCAGTAGGGAAAAGGAGTTAAAGGAGGGGAGAAAGAAGGGGTAGTGGGGACCCCCCATTAAAGGAGAGAGAACGGAGCAGAGGGGAGTCAGGAAGAAAGGACGGAACACGTTGGGGAAGGCCAAGCCACCAAAGGCAAAGCCCCAGGAAGAGAGGAGAAATGGGGCAAGGAGTGGGAAGCAGAGGAGAGACGGGGACAGATGGCAGTGGGGAGCATGGGGTCAAGAAGCAAGGGTAGCGGGCCACAAAAGAGCAGGCGGTCAGAGTTGCCCGAGAGGAGGAGGAGGTGGAGGAGCGGAGTGCAGACCCAGCAGGGAAAGAGACAGAGAGAAAGAGAGTTAGAGAGAGCTGGAGGGAGGCACTGGGGTAGGGAGAGGGCAGGCGGAAGAGGATGCGGTGCCACCAGCTCTTACCTGCTCTGCTACCTCTCGCACAGACTGGACACTGGTCCCGTAGAGGTGGCTGTTGTACTGGCCAGCCTCAATGAACTTGTGCGCCTGGATGTCCTTCTCCATTTTCTCCCGGGAGGACACAAAGTGGTAATCCCGGCCATCTATCTCGTATTCCCGCTTAGGACGTGTCGTATCTGCCAAGAAGTTATCCCACCCGAACAAGGATCTAACCACCATCCCTTAATACTAGCCTACACCACCCCCCGCCCCAGTACCCAGCTGGTCCTTGGTAGGATGTTGTTGGGGGGACTGAGACTAAGGTGTGACAGAATTGGTACCCAGCAATTGGGCCCAGCATTGCCTGCTGTAGGCATGAAAGTGGGCAGGCAGCACCTCTCCTCTACGGTGACCTGTGTCCCACTATACCCCAGTGTCATGGCCCTGACAAAGTAAGACTCCGTGGGTCCCCCGACTCCAACTCCATCTCTATCCAAGGCCCCCGTACTCACGAGGGACACAGGACCCAAACTTGTCGGGGAACTCAGAGAGAAGATCATCATTGGCTCGGTCTTTGGTGGGCCCAAGGATAATGATGGGACGAGCATAGTGCACTGAGGAGAAAGAGCCAGGCTTAGGAGCCAGCACGAAGGGCGGGCAGGATGGCTGAGGCCGGGGCTAGGGCTCACCTTCCATCTGCGTCACTGTCTCATAGCTCAGAACCGAGTCTTCTCGACCTGGGAGGAGACAGGGCATCTGCTAGGGGCTTCAAGACCGTCTCGTCCGCTTTCCCAAGAATGCCCAGCGAAACGCCACGCTCCACTCATCCCACAGCTTTCCCAGGCCCCCTACCTACCCTGTGATCCAGAGCTGGAGCCCCAGTCCTAAAAGGAAAACCAATCTCATGGTAGGTTCAGGATGGAGCTCAGAGACCACCCCTCCCCCTCTCCACCAGCTTCACCATCCACCCTCCACCTACCTTGGCCTTTAACCTTGACCACTCTCGTCGCTCAACCCTGTGGGAAAAGAGGAGGAAGAGCAGGGACTAGTAGGGAAATGCTCAGTGAGGCCCCACCCTCTGGACCAAGTGGGAATCCCATCTTCCTAGCCTCACCTGGGCCCTATGGGTCTCAGTGAGAAGTCCTTTTCCAGGGGACTGATGGGAGCCGGGGTCCCCAGCAGGATCTAGCATACCCCCAAGAGTCCTCTATTGAATGCCCCCCCGGGAACCTTGTGACCATCAACGCCTCTCTCAGGAAGGCTGCAGGGCCCCAGGAGCCTCACCGCCGTTTGCTGGGAATGAAGCCAATGTCTTCGGTCTCACTGTCAGAGTGGACCCGCCGCGCTTGCCACCACTCTTCATCGCTAGCGTCAATTACATGAAGCACATCCCCAAAGCGGAAGCTCAGGGCCTGGCTCAAGAAACCGCAGTCCTTGGTCTTGTCATAATCAAACAGGGCCCTATAGCACAAGGGACTATGGGTCAGGGCCTGGCTGAGAACTCCAGGAAGGAAGGACGCATCAGGCACCTCGAGGACCAGCCAGACTCTGGGCAAGGGTTCTGTAACAACGCATGGACTGCTAGTGGCAAACACAAAGAAGCCCCAAAACCGTCTAAGGACTAAAAGCTCTGTCCAGGTTCTGAAAGAGCAAAGATGCCGAGAAAAACAATGGAACTGAAGAGAAGAAACAAGCCCCCAGGGTCATATGGTATCAGCTGGCAGTGAGAATCGGATACCCTTAGAGACCCACTAGACTTCAGCAGGCCGGGGAGAGCACAGATGTGGGCCTCCTGAGAAGGAACACAAGCATTCAGGAGAAACACAGCAAACACAGTCTAGGACGTGTTGAAGGTGACATGCCATGGGAAAACCCAATGGAGATGGCTCAAAAGCAACAGCCAGAATTGATCTAGGCAGGCCAGACAGCTTTAAGACACCTGTACAGCAGGGTGGCAGATAAGGCCAGCCGACTGGACAAAGAGGACGAAAGAAGAGGCAGGAAAAGAGAGGAAGGGGAGGGAGGAGGCCTCGATGTCTTGTGAGGAGACAGGAAGAGGAACCATGAGAAAAGGAGCCCTGAGAAGGGAAGAGATGCTATCGAGCAGTCAGGTATGAAGCTGAGGTGCTGTCAGCGGTGGTCTCAGGGAGAGCCTAGCATGCATGAGGCTCTGCATTCAATCCCCCACACAGGGGGGAAATGGAAATGGAAGAAAGGAAAAGAAAGAAAAAAGAGAGAGAGAGAGAGAGAGAGAGAGAGAGAGAGAGAGAGAGAGAGAGAGAGAGAGAGAGAGAGAGAGAGAGAGAAGACAGGAGACAGGCACAAAGAGCTGCAGTCCTTCCCACTGAGGCTTCCCACGGGGATGCCAAGCTGAAAGAAGACTCAAAATATCCCAAAACTGGGCATGGTGACAAGTGCCTGTAGTCTAAGGCAGGAAGATTATTAAAGCACAGGAGTTCAAATTCAGCCTAGGCAAGAAGGGAAGGAGGTGGGGTAGGTACTAGCCATGCCTGCTGTGTCGGACACTGAACTTGGGCCCTACCGTGAAAGCTGCTGGGGAAATGTTTGGGTGATGGGGCTAGATGGCAATTAAGGTGCTTGGGGCAGGGGCTGCTTTTCAGTGCTGATAATGTATTCTAGAAAATCAGCATGTGCAGCCAAGCCTATGAACCCCGGCTGAGTGGCAGGTCTGGGTGGGAGAGTAGAAGGCAGTCAAGGTTTAGGGATGGAGCTGTGTGGCGATGGCCAGACATTCAGGGGGAGAAGAATACATGGAGGCCTCAGGCATCACGCCCAGGAAGCGTCTCACCTGATATAGAAACCCCTCTTGGGGTTGCTCCGCAGAGATGCAGTCCCTGAGCCCAGGCTACTATTCATCAGCTGCTCCCGAAGATCATGGATCTTGGCCTCGAATCGGCTGTACTCTGAGGAAGGACAAGAAGGTTCTGGAACTCTGTCCCATCCTAATGCCACACACACACACACACACACACAAACACACACACACGACCACCCTCACCCCACTCCAGCTGAGGCCACCCATCAGCTAAAATGACAGTTCTGGGGACCAGTTTAGCCAGGAGGGCAGAGAAGCCTAGGCTTCATACCTTCCGGCTTATACTGAGCAATGATCGTGACCGTCTGACCCGCGTTCTTCAGGGCAATGGCAGCCTGCTCGTGGCTGGCATTGCGAAGGTCAACACCATTGACCTAGAAAGGGGAGAAGAGGAGAAGAGGCTGTCACCTGTGACAGGAAGACTAATTCTTGGGTCCGAGTGTGTCAGGGAATGGTCCAGCAGGACCAGGCTGGAACCCAGCCAGCCCCCCCCCCCACCAAGAGCACAGAGCTGTGTATAGGGGGCAGTGCAAACCCCTACACAGGCCTCTCTCACCGATAGGATCTGGTCCCCCTTCCGCAGCTCCCCACTGAGGTCAGCAGGGCCCCCAGCAAGGATGAAGGAGATGAAGATGCCTTCACCATCCTCGCCACCCACGATGTTGAAGCCCAAGCCTGTGGAACCCCGGTGGATCACAATTCGCCTAGGTTCCCGAGGAATGTCTTCCTCGCCCAGCAGGTCCTTGGCCACAGGGGAGTAGCGCCGAGGGGAAGTGGGGGTCATGGCTGTGGGGTAGTCAGTGCCCAAGTAGCTGCTATGACTGATCTCATTATCCAGGTGCTGAGAATACGCTGAGGGAAGACAGACACGGGTGAGACAGAAATGCTAAGACAACAGTACCCGCCCACCCACCTTCTCCAGGGGAGCCCAGGGCCAGGCTAGGCCAAAAAGGAGTTATTCTGCCAGAAAGGTATCTTGGTGATTAACACATCAGGGGTCAGAAATTTACAGATGACATCAGGTCAGATGTCTTTAGTATGCCAGGAATGGTGACGTCAAAGGGGACTATTAGTACCATGCTTTTCAGACTGCCTTTCGGTTAAAGTGCCTCTCAGGTCTCTCAATCCACAAAATTTCTCTCCCTCATGGCTACTCATTTATTTGTTTTTTAAATTGGATTATTTGTCTAAAGAATTTCCTATATTCTATGAGGGATAGTCCTTATATCCCTGCAATCTTGCTTAATGTGTGCCCGTTCCTGTCTGCTTCCTTTTTTGCTTTCCTAAGTTGTCCTAGAGGCCTGAGTAGACTCAAATTCAGTATGAAAATATTCTCTCAGGATGGTATCCTGTACTTCCCACTACATCACCACAGGATACAGTGAAGTCTGCTGGATGGGGTGCCACACACTTTAAATCCTGGCACTGGGGAAACAGAGGCAGTTCAGTGAGTTCCAGGCCAGTCAGAGCTATATAGTGAGACCCTGTCTCCAAAATCAAGATAGATAGATAGATAGATAGATAGATAGATAGATAGATAGATAGATAGATAGATAGATACATACATACATACATACATACATACAGACAGACAGACAGACAGACAGATAGATGATAGAAGATAGACAGACAGACAGATAAAAGGCTAGCTGCTTGTCTTTTTTTCTAAAACTGGCAGGTTCTGGTGGCATCAGCCTGATTAGCCCATTAATGTGCTCTATCAGCCTTTCACCTAAGGTCTTGCAAGTGTTGATGATGGTGGTGTCTAATTCTGACATTCACAGGGACCACAAAATATTAGTTTCTACAATCATTAGTAATATTTTCATAAAGAACTGTCCTACCTGCTGAGTGTTGTGTTCGAGCCCACTATCCCCCTCAGGAGGACAGCTGCAAACTGAAGGCCAGCATGGGTAACATGGTGACTTTGAAGTCAGCTTGGGTTAGATGAGACCCTATCTCAAGACAATAACAATAAGACAACATGCACCCCACCCCCATACAGGAATGCTGCATGGTAACCTCGTGCTGCCTCTGTGGTAAGGGTTACACGGAAGAGAAGGGACCAATGACTGGTTCTCTCCCTTCACGTTTTCAGGAAGAATAGTGTGCCTCTAGGTAACCTAGCATCCTCCCAAGGTAATGAAAGAAAATGCTTTTGTCATGAAGATGGAATTCCAGACCTGCTCAGCTATACAGTCGCTGTTTGCCAACACATTCCACAGTCCCAACCCACTTGATCACATGTGATTTGAGTTTTATTCTCAAATCAGGATCTCACTTAGCTGCTCATGCCTGGTTGAGCACCATTGGTTTTCCTACTTCAGTCTCCTAATAGTTGGGACTACAAACATCCATCACCACGCCTGATTCCCAGCTTTGTCTTAGGTATTACTTCATGTGTTTCACATGCTAAATGAATTCTGAATGGCCAGGAAAATCCTCTTCAATTATGGCTCCTGTGTCCGCTGCGACTCTAACAGTCTTGGGTCCCTTTGGAGCCCTTGAGTATTGACAAATCCTAAGGCTCATCTTATACATTTATACATTTCTGTTTTCTGGTTGGTGTGTGTGTGTGTGTGTGTGTGTGTGTGTGTGTGTGTGTGTGTGTGAGAGAGAGAGAGAGAGAGAGAGAGAGAGAGAGAGAGAGAGAGAGAGAGAGAGAGAAAGTACTTATGTGCATGCACAAGGAAAGAGGCCAGAGGTTAACTTTGAGTGTTTTCCTCAAAAGCATTTTCCATCTTATTTTTAGTTTGTTTGTTTATATAGTTAGTTTTGTGCAGGATCTCACTATGTAGCTCTGGCTGTCCTGGAACCCACTCTGTAGACCAGGCTGTCTTGCACTCACAGAGACCGTGCCTAGCTCCACCTCACTGACTTAGAGCTCACACATTCAGCTAGGCTAACAGGCCAGTGAGCTCCAGGAATTCCTCTGCACCACGCCTCAGAGTCAGGGTGACGGATGTGCAACATAGCACCCAACTCTTTATGTGGGTGTTAGGAACCCAAACTCTGGTCTTGTGGTCAAAGTAAGTACCTTGCCACCTAAGCCATCTCCCCAGCCATGTTTTGGATTTAAAACAAAACAAAACAAAACAAAACAAAACAAAACAAAAAAAAAAAAAACAAAAAAACCCAGGGTCTCATGTAGCCCCGGCTGGCCTCAAACTCACTGTGTAGTCTTGAACTTTTCGTCCCCCCCACCTTCCCTGCCCTCCAGAGCACTAGGAGCATGTACCATAATGCCCAGATTTATCCAGCCAGGGGATCAAACCCAAGCGCTTCACGTGTGCTAGGCAAGCACATCATCAGCTAAACTACATCCCCAGCCATTTCTTGAGACAGATTCTATATAGCCCCAGGCTTTCTTTAAATTCTCAATCCCCCTACGTCAACCTCCCAAACGACATATACTGCTCCTCCTGTCTCTTGTCTTAGGCTTCTTGCCCAAGACTGGACACAAAATCAAGGTATTTTTGGTAGGCTTTAGGGTTCAGTATAGTACCAGAAAGCTGAATATAATCATACACGCACGCCTATAATTCCAGCCCCAGGAGGCTGAGGCAGGAAGACTGCCAGTTAAAGGGCAATCTTGGCTATATAGTGAGACCTTGTCTCAAAAACAAAAAGGAAAAACAAATAGTACCATAAAATTTGAATATGGTGTGTCTCATACTTGATAAAGGAAATATCTCATTCTTTCCTAATATGTCTTAGTTAATCTCCCACACATTTTTCCAGCTGAACTTTAGATGCTACATAAATGCCAGGGAAAGATAATACTGAAATCCTGGTTAGAATTCCATAAAACGTATAATTTGAAGAAGGTTGAGATCGTTCACATATTAAGATTTTTTCATAAAGGCTCAGTGGATGAAGATTCCTGAATTTGTTTCCCAGGACCCACATGGTGGGAGGAGAGACCTGACTCCCACAAATGGTCCTCTGAGCTCTACACTTCTGTGTGAGCCTGTGAGCACACACCTACACACATGAAACACAAACACATACAAATTAAATAAATGTAAAAAAAAAATACTTTTCAAAACTTTCCATCCAAAAACATTGCTTTATACCCTTCACTAAAATTTTAGCATTTGTGCTGGGCGGTGGTGGTGCATGCCTTTAATCCCAGCACCTGGAAGGCAGAGGCGGGCAGATCTGAGTTCAAGGCCAGCCTGGTCTACAGAGTAACTTTCAGAACAGCCAAGGTTACACCAGAAAAACCTTGTCTTGAAAAAAGAATTATTCTCAATCTAAGGAGGCAGAGGCAGGTGGATCTCTTTGAGTTCCAAGCCAGTCTGGTCTCTATAATGAATTCTAGACCGGTCTGATCACATAACAAGTTCCAAGTCAGCCAGAGCTACATAATGAGACTCTGTCTCAAAAATTTTTTTGTCATTTTCTTCATCAATTTATTATATTTCTTGTCAAATTGGTATTTCTGACAAATGACAAAAATATTCCTTTCCTGTTTTCCCCATTCCATTCCTAACAAAATGTTATGATAAATTTAGCTAACAAAATTATCCTGGTTGGAAATCATTGATTCAGCCAGATGATGGTGGTGCATGCTTTTAATTCCAACCCTTGGGAGGCAGAGGCAGGTGAATCTCTGAGTCTGAGGCCCTGTCTACAGAGTCAGTTCAGGACAGCCAGGTCTACACAGAAAAACCCTGGCTTGAAAAAAACAACAACAAAAAGATACTTATACATAAAAAGTCTAAAGCCAAGCATGGTGACATGCACCTGTAATCCAGCAGTCAGAGGGTTTGAGAAAGTGAATTAGCACAAGTTCAAAGCCAGTCTGGGACTACATAGAGACCCTATCTTTAAAAAAAAAAAAAAAAAAAAAAGGAAAAGGATCCCTCTGAGAGTTCTTCCTCACTTTTCCTTCATTAATCTATATTCACTCTACTGAGAGGATGGTGAGGGAGAAATTACACAGGGCTGTGAGGCCTGAGGTGTAATTCAGTGGGAAAGCACTTACTCAGCATGCATGAGACCCTGGGTTCCATCCTATCACCCTTGCAAGAAAAAAAAAAAATACATGATCTTTTTAATTATCGGAATTTCCAGGAACAGTTTGCAGTTGGTAAGTAACTGCAGCACCAACACGGAGAGCCTGCCAAGGGCGATGAAGAGCAACCCCGGTAAGAGGCATCCGTGCCTTACTCCTAGAGGGACGGGCACAGCTGGGCTCTACTGACAGGAACCATCTACGGCAGCTGGCTGCTGGTGACTGCCCACTTGTCACAGAGCTGCTACTCCTGGGCTTGCTTTCACACATTTCCTCCACCTTCTACCTTTCTTTCTTTTCTTTATAGGCCCCATCTCACTATGTAGCCTGGGCTACCCCGGAACTTCCAATCCTCCTGCCCCAGGCTCCAGAATGCTGGGATTATAGGTGTGGGCCACCATCCCCATTCAGCTCACTCTTAATATACTGAATCATGTGAAAAGGTTCCCTAATATTAAGCCAACTATGGTTTTCTGAAACAAACCTTATTCTGTGACAACAGTATCCTCTTACCTAAACTTACACCTGTTCGGATACAGCTGACCTCTGCGTTTCTTCTCCCACATGACCTTTGTGACCATGTCAACTGCTCCTATAAAATGTGAAGCCTTTATCCTTCTCTTTTTTCCCCCATTTTCTCAGTCTAACGTAGCCCAGGCTGACCTCAAACCTGCTATGTAGCCCAGGATAGCCTTGAACTCCTGACCCTCCAACCTTGACTTCTCAAGTACTGGAAAAGCAAGTATGTCATGCTTTTCCTATGTTTGTTCTTTTCCTTCATTTGTGTGTGTGTGTGTGTGTGTGTGTGTGTGTGTGTTGGGGGGACGGTCCAGACAGGGGTTTTGTGTGTAGCATTGGCTGTCCTGGAACTGTTCTATAGATCATACTGGCCTCTTACACAGAGATCCACCTGCCTCCCAAGAACTGGGATTAGAGGCGTGCACCACCATGCTCGGTTCTTTCCCTACATTTTTAAAGAATGTGAGAAGTGTCTTTTACTTAAGGATTTGATCAGAACCACAAAACCAAATGGGCCCTGTGTCCCTTGGACAAGAGAATATCAGCGATCGTTGGGAGTGCTTCTCCACGAATGACTTTCCATCTCCTCTCCAACTACCACAAGGGTCAGAGATCATGGCCATTTCATGAAGTAGGCCACAGGGGCTGTCATGGGCCTGCACATCTTAGAAATTACTAGGAGGGGTCATGAGGAGCTTTGAGGTCTGGAGGGCTCTCACAGGTTGTGATGTCTGGGGGAGCATAGCTGTCACTCAGGTAGGCATTGCTGGGCTTGGCCACCTTTAGGTAGACAACGTCATATGTGTTCTTCAGGGCTGCCACGGCATCCTCATGCATGACGTCCTCTAGCCCCACGCTGTTGACCTAGGGTCAAGGGAAGCAAAGCTTAGACAGAGCCAGAAATGGTCAGACAGTGGGCACCCCAGGCCTGCAATGAGACCCGAGTCTCGACTAGAAACCACGAAGGCCCTCACCGCCAGGATCTTGTCTCCAATCTGCAACCTGCCATCCTTGTGGGCAGCACCTCCTTCGATGATCTTCGTTACATAGATGCTGTTATCGCCAGGGATGTGCTGGTTCCCTACGCCCCCTGCAATGCTGAAGCCAAGTCCTGGATGCCAGGAGGGGAGAAGTGGCTGCCTATGGGCCTGGGGAGCAAGCCTTGGAGGCAGGGAGAAGCAGGGTGGTGGGGAGGGGACTGGCGCTAATGTGGGTTAGTACTACCTTTAGGCCCTTTGATGAGTTTGATTTCCATGACCTTCTCAGCTGGCGGTTTCCGGCGCATGACGTAGAGGCGAACGATGGAACCTGCTTCTTTGAGGGCCTCCACTGCAGCTGAATGGGTCACCTCCCGAACATCCACTTCATTTACAAACAGGATGCTGTCGTTGACCCTAGGACCAACAATGTGGGTCAGAGCCAGGAGCTTCCTGCTGCTCAGCCCTCCCTTTCCGTAGCTTTCTTTTTCTTTTTTCTTTCTTTTTTTTGTTTTTTGTTTTTTGTTTTTGTTTTTGTTTTGTTTTGTTTTTCGGGGCAGGGTTTCTCTGTGTAGCCCTGGCTATCTTGTTGGCCATGCTAGCCTCGAACTCACAGAGATCTGCCTACCTCTCTCTCTCGGGTACTGGGATTAAAGACATGTGATACCACCTTCCGGGAGGTATTAGATTTCTAAACCCTGTCTTCTCTCCCCACCTGAGGCGGCCATCCTGTGCTGCAGCCCCACCAGGAATGATCTTGGTGATGAAAATGGATGGGTCGTCACCGATGTGAGGGTTGTCGGTGCCACCTGCGATGCTGAAGCCCAGACCTGAGTTACCCTGGGAAGAAGGAGGACAAGAGGGTCAGCTCCCCTTACTGCCCAGTTCTGTTAAGGGAAATGAGAAAGGGACAGGATGAGAAAGGCACAGCTAGAACACACAGGGTCAGGACACCGAGGAAACATAGGCACAAAAAGAGAAACACCAGCCCAGAACCAAGGGGATGTGAACGGAGGGCCTGGTGCTCACCCTTTCCAATGTGATCTCCTCGTATTCCATCTCCCCCTCTGTCCCGTTCACCTGCAACTCCAGCACGGGACAGAAACACAAAAACAGTGAGACGGACATTCTGGTCAGAGAACATCCCCCTCCCTCCCCACACAGGGAGTCATTCCCTTCCTCTCCCCTACCCTTTTGCATTGTCCCCAGCCCCAAAATCTAAACAACTCACATATCCTGGGGCTTCTAGGGTGTCCGTGTTGACAATCACAGGGGGAGAATTGGCCTGGCAGAGGAGACAGAAGACAGAAAGCTACCTAAGCCTTGACTCCAGAGGAAATTCATAAGCAGAGGTGGCCCTACTAATCTGGATCCCCTGAAACTGCATAGGCAAGTCCACTCCACCACCTTCAAAGCAACAAGGACCCAGCCTGCCTGTGTTACACAAACATGCATGCACTCGTGCACACACACACACACACACACACACGAAGTGTGCGCACACACGCAGGCCCCTGTATGTTTAAAGAGGTGTATGAGAAGAGGGAAGAGAGAGACAGCCAGACGGAGAGGGGAGCAGCAGATGGTAAAGAGTGGGGAAAGGGGGAGCATGCTGGGGGGGGATGCTTCTCACCGGATGTAACACTACAGGGTGTTACATGCATTACGTGCTACGCATTACACCCCAGGGTTCAGGTCCACTAGGTCCTCATCTCCTCTTTAGGGTCCCCTTTCTGTCTCTATACCCTCACAATCACCCAAATATCTTGATAACCCTCCCCCAAATTTGTCCCTCACCTTGGCACACATTTGCTCTAAATCTTGCACCATGAGAATCCGGGGTTTCCCCAGCTTCTGGTCCCTCCCTCTCTCTCACCCACCCGCCATCCAATCCACCCCTTCCTCCAGGGACCAGGTTGCCTAGCAACAGTATCTAAGACCAGCCAAGACCTGGGGAGACCCACCTCCAGGAGGCCTGGTAGTCAGGACAACGGGTGGGGGCGTGGCCTAGGGTACCACAGACTCCCTACAGCAAAAGACTGGGTGAGTCCTCTCCAGCTCTGGACCCGCCCACCGTTAGCCGGGCCAAGAGGCCAGGATGCTTCTATTCGTGGGCGTGGGCGCAGTGCATCCCGAATAACCTGCCTTCCTCTCTCTTTTGAGCCCCTCACCCTAGGCAGTGCAAAGAACGTCAGGAAGGAGGATGGAGAGTAAAAGGCATCCAGAACCCAGCCTGTTCTTCTACAGTCCCCACTCCTCCCCGCCCCCACTTCATTAAGGAAAGGGTTAAAGCGAGGCGTGCCCTGGTCCCTGACGTCAGTGGCCTCAACGCAGCCAGGTCTCTAGCTAAACTGCAGGGCGGGGACAGCTTTAGACTTGTCCTGGGGCTTCCCCAATTGCCAGGGCAACCGAAGCCACGTCTCTATGGCAATGAGGTGAGGCTGCCAAGAGACTCCTTCCGGGGGTCCCCAATCTATTTCCTCCTTAGACAAATACTTGAAACCGACTAAGTAGAGGATTCCCAGTTCCCTTCCTAAGGTCTCCATCTCCTATAAAGGTCCCTCTTCCCCCGCGCCCCCCCCCCCCCCCCCGCCTGCTATTTCTCAAGTCCATTTCAGGCCCCTTAATAGATTTCATACCCATGCATCAACTGTCATCCCTTCCCAGGCAAACGCTGTTGTCTCGCCAATAGTCACTGACTGCAGAAGTCATCCACATTTTCGCCCTCCGTGGCACACATCCTCAGACCCACCTTATACTACAACCTCTCCCCACCCCCAGGCCCTTCCTACCTAGTCTGCTTCTCTACTCTCATCCCACACCCTCCCTAGATCCTTGTCCCCAGCCTTCAGATTTCCAAAATCTTCCAACCCCAGCCACCATTCTCCACCCACTTCCCTGTCCCTATCCCAGACTTCGGCTCCACCCCGTACCTCTCCCATCCTTGCCTGTCACCTCTCTGTCACCTCGTTAGTCCCCTTTAGCTCATTCCCAACCCTTTAAGGTTCTGCCCCAAATCACAGCCTCCTTAACGCATTCGCCAGCTCCTTTGGATATTGGCGCCTCTCCTGTCCCTTGCTGAATCCCTGTCCTGAGATGTCCCACCTTCACTATGGCCTCTGCAGGCCCTCTCCCAGCCACTCCCTGAGCTCTGGTGCCACCGCTTTTGCGCTATACAACTGCTACCCTCCAGCACCTGTTTCTGCCCTACCCAAGACATAATGGCCCTGTCTTGCAAAAGGCATCTGGAATCTTCTTTCATTGCATGAAGCCACAGAGCTGCACACAAATATTCTGCACTGTTCTCATTTCCAGGGCTTCCTTCCTCTCAAGAAGGGTATTGAGCAGCCCAGTTCTGGTCTCACCCCATGCCTCCATACCCTGGCCTTTCCCACTTTTCTCCAATTCCTCCCTCTGCCACTTCTAGTCTCCGAGACTGCCACAGCCATTTCCCTGCCTCATCCCTGGCTCACAAACCTCCTCCCATCCTCTTAGTAAAACGTCAGCAACTGGGGTACCCCTTCCTAAAGCACCCCACACTTCTGGCCCCTCAGTGTGCTCCTCGGTCTTACAGCTCGTGTCCCTAGAGGAGGAAATTGAGAGAATGGGGGCTGGGAAATAGACGATATGGGAAATAAGGCTTCTCAGGCCTGGAGAAAAAGAAAGAAAAAAAGAAAAAGCATACTGTGGGCACAAAGGAGGAGGGGAAGGGGAACAGGTGGCCATATATAATAATGAGGACAGGAATGGCTGAAGAAGGTATGGGTAGAGGTGAGAGCAAAAGGAAGAAAAATCACAGCGATGATCAGGGAACAGTGGAACTGGGAAAGAAATGGGGAGCTGGAGGACAGAGAGAGGACCAACTGCTCAGACCAGGAGAGGATTGATCAGGCCACAGAGGCCTGAGCTGGGGTTCAGCGAGAGGGGGAAGGAGATGCATGCGTGGGAGGAAGAGAGAGGCAGCATCAAGAACCAGCCAGCCAGCCAGCAGGGAGGGGGAGCACGGGAGGGGAGCAAAGGCTGGGCACAGGAAGAGGCAGAAAGGACCAAGACTTGAAGTCTCAGTCCAGCCAGATGGAATGAGCTGGAGACTCAGGAACAGGCAGAGCCAGGCCCAGAGGCAGAGGTTGGGGGAGGAGGTGGGGAAAGGGACAAGAGCAAATGAGGGCATCAGGCACTTGGAACAGAGCTCTGGACACAAAAAACTGAAGTGGGGGTGGGGGTATAAAGGAATGGAGAGGGCTATGGCACTGGGGGCACTTCTTGGGGAAGCCTCCATCCATCTCAACACACCAAACATACAAAAAGGCACATACATCCTGGCTATAGGCGCTGCACCCACTCCCACTTGCCTGGCCTATTTCTCTTCTGTGAGACCAAAGTGTTTTTAGCGTCGTGCTCCCTCCTCCAGTCAAGAAGCACACCCCCAACCCCAGCCCCAGGAGCCCAAGACCCAGATGCCAGGCCACCCCCAATCTTTTCCCCCCATAGCTCTTGCCCTACCGGCCCTTGGGAATTGCTGCAGCTCCGAGGTTCCGAGGGCCGCACTGGGGAGGGGGCCGCCAGAGTCTCCTACCTTGAGGGGGGAGAGGTGGGCGTGGCCCACGACCCCATGGACGGCCTCGAGGTGGGACAAGTTCCTCTCCGCCACGTGCACCAGCTCGGGGGCGTTTACCTGGTTGGGGAGGTGGGCCGGGCTGTGCTCCAGAGGGGGCGTGTCTTCATCTTGGTAGCGGTATTTCTGGGATGGGGACCGAGGCAGTCACTGGACCAGCCCAGCGCCTCTGGCTTCGGGCATCCGCCCGGACCGCCTCCTTTTCCCCCAGCAGTG
Organism: Arvicola amphibius; assembly: GCF_903992535.2. Lineage (NCBI taxonomy): Eukaryota > Metazoa > Chordata > Mammalia > Rodentia > Cricetidae > Arvicola > Arvicola amphibius. The sequence goes on from NC_052050.1 coordinate 50,963,557, forward strand.
CAGTGCGGAAGGCCCTGGGGCCTGACCAGCTCCTCCCCCTCCCTCTCCTCCAGCCCATTGGCTCCCCTCTCTCCACCCTCCCGACAACCCCCTCTCCAGCCAAGGCCTCAGCACCTTTCATCTCTACCCTAGTCTAGGCTCTCCATCCTCCAACTTGGCTACTCCTCATACCAAAGGGCTCCGGCCGTCTACCCGCCCCCCCCCCCCCGCAACCACCATTGTCTTCAAGCCTTTCCCAAGCAAGGCTTCATCGTCCACTCCGTCCCTTTAAGAGTTCTACACCTGACCCTTGTACCCTCATTTATCCCCAAGTTCTTTGCTTCCATCACCATCTACCATTCCCATCCTCCATCTGACGCCCCTGCTCTACAGCCTACCCCACTACCCCAGCCTCCCCATCGAAACTGACTCTCCGGCACCTTTGCATGCCTGAAACAGGAACCAAAGTCAGGTACTTCAGCTAGAGAGTACTTGCCATCAGCAGCCCTAAGCAGAGAAGGGCTAAGCCTGCCCAGCTCTTCCTTCATTGGCCTCACTCGTTCAGAATTACACAGCGAAGGGGCCCCAGAAGCTAGCCAGCTAATCCGGATATACTAGACAGGGATGGAATGGGGGGAGGAAGCCAGGGGACCAGAGGCAGAAAGGCTCCGGTTGGGGAAGGGGGAGGAAGGAATGGGTGCCAAGCCACTGATTGAAGAAGAGGATAAATTGTTAAACTGGTCTCCCTCTGACTTTTGGAGGCAAAAGGCTCAACATGACTTCCTGCCCAATTAACCAGCTGCCAGGACAAGAGCCTCCTGGCCAGCTTAATAGCAACATCAGTAAATGAGATTAACTGGGGTCAGAAAGGGGAACCGTGCAGATAGAGGCTGCTGGAAGCCCCCCTGGCTCCTTCCACATCTACCTTCTACTAGGCCCTCCTAGGCTCCTCCCCTCCAGAGTTGACCTCCCACCCACAGAAGCAGAACTGTCAAAACTCTAGAGTCAGGGAAGAAGAGAGTATCAGATGCAGGGCTCCCTCTGGGATTGGAGAAAACAAAATAAAACCGCTACAACACGTGGGCAGAATTTCCATCCCAAGGTCTGAGAAACAGAGTACCAACAGTTGGGGGACAACAGTTGCAAGACTAAATAGAAGGAAGCTTATCAGGACAGCCCATGCCTGATGCTAGAGTGGGATCCTGAAAAGTCTTAGAACGATGTATCAAGTTGACTGTGGATTCAGGGTGCAGTAGAGGATTGGGGAGGCAAGATTCTCATACCAGAACAAAAGGCAACTAGAGTTAAGCAGCATCTTGAGCTGAGCATGATAGATCATACATGCCTCTAATCCCAGAGCTTGGAAGGCAGAAGCAAGCAGATCTCTGTGAGTTCGAAGCTAGCCTGGTCTATATAGAAAGCTTCAGACCAGCTAGGGTTACATAGTGAGGCCCTGTCTCAATAAATAAATAAATACATGTTTGAAAAGTCTTAAAGAAGGAAAAGGGAGTTCACCAAGTGTGGATCACATATTTAGAGAATGTCAAACTCTAGGTGTCAATTTCACAGGCAAAGAAAAATATAAAGATGAAAATCTGCCATGGTAGTATATGCTTAAATATCCACGCTCTGGAAGCAGAAGGCTTAGAAATTCAAGGTCATTCGTGGCTACATAGTGAGTTCAGAACCAGTCTGAATCCTATTTTACACCCACTCACCCACCCACCACCCCAAAAAAAAGAAGAGAGGAAGGAAAGTAAGGAGAATACAGGCAAAAGAGCCCTCCTTGAAGGCTGGACTGTCTTGGATTAGCAGCTTTGAGTGAGCCGCTCTAAATGGCCACTGCACGCACTGGGGGGAAATGCCCTAGACAGTGAATGCACAAAAGAAACTGCCCTGAACTCCCTGGAAGATAAATTAAGCAGGACAAAAACTTGCATCTCCCAAGTTTTGGAGATTGGGGAGAACTTAAGCCCAGTGCCCCTTCATGGTCACCCCACTTAACAGGAAATTTCTAAATCTCTGGAACTGCCAGGTGCACCAAAGAAAATGGAGACATGAAGGGAGACAAGCAATCATTTATTCTAGGTAAGAATCAAGGGTAATTTTTGTCATAGTGAGCCGTCATATCTCCCTGTTCCACCCCTATGATGGGGAGGGACATGTGTCTGACACTAAAGAAAAGGGTTTGGAGACTGGCAGGCAATGTGAGGGAAATGGGGACCACAGAATGAAGAACCAAAGTTCTCAAGATGTGCCTGGATGAGTTAGGGTCTATGGTCAGTCAGTCCCTGGAGATTTTACATTGAAAAAGAACTCTGAAGGGGTAGGGATGGTAGGAAAATAATTCTGACATTACAAACCTGGAGGTGGGGAGGTCGACCCCTCTCAGTCCTGGATTACAGGCCAGCTGAAGTCAGACAGGAAGGAGGACACATCTCCTGTAACCCACTGGGATGCGGGGTCCTGACTGGCACTCTGTTATTGGGGCAAGTCTGCACCCCCAATATATCCCTGCAGTACCTTCCCCCTATCTTCAAAGCCCCAGCTGCACAGAATGACCTGGAACCGGGGCTTGCACCCCAAAAATAGAGGAGTGTGGATTAAAGTGGATAACAAGAAGTTAACACACTTTAACCCACTGCGCCTGTTTTCAAGAAGTTGCAACCCAGAGACCCCATGCCAAGCAGAGGGAAGAGCGACAGACTTGAAGCTTCATCTTGAGATGATGGGGGGGGGTTGTCTGGGAAGAGGGAAGCGGGCCGGATCCCATACCGCGGCACGTACCACGCAGAGACACATGGAGGCGAATCTGTTCCGAGTCGACATGGAGAAGGGGAGGGGGACTAAGGGGAGGGTATAGGTGGGACAGCAAGGATAGTTGGGGGGGGAGGGGCAGAGGGGGCGGGGGCTGCGGCGGCCGCGGCGACCGGAGGCTGCGGCCAGGGAAGGGGGGGGGCGGCGCCTGCGCAGTACGGGAAAGCGTCATGATGGGAGAGAAGGGTGAGGGGAGACCCTCTTGGCTACCAACTTCCCGGATTCCAGCTGTTTCCCTGTGAACTCCAACTTCCCAGGTATACTCCTATTTCGACCCCTCTACAAATATTGACACTTGGAAACTTTAGCAGTTTATCGCTCTGGTTCTCAAGGGCCCCTTATTTCACCTAATTCTCCACCGCCCCCAAAACACTGGGCTTCTATTACAAAACCCCAATGGGTCTCTCATGGGTACTGTACTCCTAGACTACAGGGGAGGCAACCGCACTTCTCCCTATCGCTTCTGAGAACTCCTAGATCTGAAGCCCCCACTCGAAGCCTTTCACTGTAAACACCCCACCGGACTCCAAAGCATCTACTCTGACAGAGTTCCTGCAGCCCATCCAACCCAACCCCAAAACCAGACAATGCTTTATTCAAGAGTTAAGAACCACAGATCTTCAATGTGCCTTCAAATTTATATACCCTTTAAATCATTCCTTCCTAAGTCCTACCTGCCCCCCTGTCCACCGCTAGTGACCTTAACATTAATATATCGCCATTGGCTAGCACAAGCATCCAAATTAAGGCCTCTTCAGATTTGTTTGGAGATGCCTTGCCCAAACACTAAACTAAATGATGTGATGGACCCTCTAAGATACCAACCCCCCAAAACCTCACCAGAACCCAGTTTTGAGTATTATCTAACCTGCCTTAAAGCAACCCTTCAGAACTCATTTGTAGTCTCTTCTCGTTATTCCCAAACTCTTGCCTTATATTAAGAAATATTTTGCCGGGCAGTGGTGGCGCACGCCTTTAATCCCAGCACTCGGGAGGCAGAGGCAGGAGGATCTCTCTGAGTTCGAGGCCAGGCTGGTCTACAAAGTGAGTTCCAGGGCTGTTATACAGAGAAACCATCTCGAAAAAATAAAAAAAAAGGAAAGAAAAAAAGATATTTTATCTTTTATTTAAATTTTTATTGCATTTATTTACGTGTTTGTGAGTATAATATACATGCCTATACTGTGTTATGCATGAGGAGGTCAGAGAACAATTTTAGGGAGTTGGTTGGTTCTCTCCTTTCACCAAGTGAGTTACAAGGATCCAACTCAGGTCATCACGTTTAACAGCAAGTATCTTTACCCCTAAGCCATCTTGACAGCTCATATGTGTATATATACATACAAACACACATACATACATATTATGTATACATACACATATATATACACATATGTATATATTGAAAGAGAATAGAGTCTCATGTAACCTAGACTGGCCAAAAATCTTTATGTAGCTGAGGGTGACCTTGAATTCCTGATCCTCCTGCCTCTACTTCCCAACTTCCTCCACCCCCCAAATTCTGAGATTACAGACATACATATCTAACTAGTCTTTTCTTTACATCTCAAATTTGTAAATTTTTGGGCTGCCCCCACTTTTCAACATTCTCTCCATGATGCTGAGCTACATTTTTACTGAAAGATTTGCTCCCAAATATATTTCTTTTCTTTCTTTCTTTCTTTCTTTCTTTCTTTCTTTTATTTTGTTTTTTGAGACAGAGTTTCTTTGTGTAGCTTTGGCTGTCTTGGAACTAGCTCTGTAGACCAGGCTGAGCTAGAACTTACAGAGATTTGCCTGCCTCTGCCATCTGAGTGCTGAGATTAAAGGTGTGTGCCACCACCACCAAGCTCCAAATATATCTTTTCTACTACATTTAAGGGTGAGGGAGAGAAGCATCAGGCTAGACATGGTGGTGCTTTTCTTTAACCTCAGCACTGGGGAAGCAGAGGCAGTGATCTCTGTGAGTTCCAGGGCAGCCTGACCCTACATAGTGAGACCCTATCTCAAAATAATTTCACCAATGATCTGGACCTCAATTTACAGTGACCCACAAATCTTTCAGAATACCCTAAATTGCTCCATGTCACTTCAGTCTTCCATCAGTTCCCAAACTCTTGAACTTGCAAACTTCTTTCCCAAATATCCTCCCTGTAAATGCCATCTCTCTTGTGAGGGTTCTCCCCAAATCAGCTGTCTACAGAATATAAAATTCCCACCTAAGGCAAAAGGCACTAATGACCTCCGTAGATTTTTCAACCCTGCGCTTATTCCGCATCTGTTAGGTAAGCCCCCCAAAATGAACGTTCCCCCCCGCCGCCAGTGTCCTACTTTTATTTCTATATAAAATGCATGTGTCCACAGAAACCACCAATGCGAAACGGTCTTGTACTCAAAATTCCTTCCTAGTCTAGAAAATATATAGGTCCTTCTCCACCAGTAGGCGCTATGGACTATTAAGACCCTCTCCCATCCCCCATTTCCTTTTTCCCTCCATTTTCCGTTTCCCCGTTGCCAGGCAACGCAGCAATCAAGGACTTTGCCGTCGCCTAGCAACTGTCTCCCTGGAACAGAGCTGAGGTAGGAGGGGTACTCTGATGAAATCTGAACAAGCCTCCATCTTAGGAAGATTGAGACGTCACATCTCCAACCCACGGATTCTCCTTTCCAAAGACCCCCGCATCCCGCAGTTACTTGGACTACCGCCACACGAACCGGGTCTCCTTTCGGTACAGGAACCACACCCCGCCCCTCCCGGGTCAGCCCCGCCCTCATGTTGGTCTGGCAACGTAGTCCCTCCTCTTTCTGAGGGATGCTGCCTGCCTCCTCCGATAGAGTAAACCGACTCCGCCCACCTGGCTCTATGAAACCACGCCTCCCTCCGCTTCCCGCCCATTCGCTCCCCCGGCCTCGCCCACACTATCCTTCCACCACGCCCCTGCCGACCAATGAATGAAGCGTTTGGCCACAGTGCCCCGCCCCCAGCATCTTAGTTTTGCCCAATAAGGACCACCCAGAGGGCTTAACCACTTCGCCTCCGGGGCCCTGGCCAAATGCCCCCTATCTTTTCCCTACTTTTCCCCCAGCCTCCATTTGTTCTGCTCCGCCCTCCGCCACCCTCGCCCTGCCCTCAAATCCGCCACGCAACTTCAGTCGTCGCTGGTTACCATGGCAACTGCGGCAGCAGCGCGGGGAGAAGGGGGAGGGACGGGGGCGGAGTGGGAGAAAGCTGCTCTGAGATAGAGATACTGGCAGAGATCTAGGTACCGAATAAGACTCAGTGATAGCTGTAAAGCAGAGTTTTCACAGCGCGCAGAGCTGAGCACATATTAAGTATTCAATAAATGTTCCTTAAATTACTGCAGCAGTTTATAAATATAGGCAACGAAAGATAGGAGGGCCATCAAACAGACCAGGAGAGATCAGTGACTACAAAGCCTGAGCACTCCCAAACCCCCACCCCGCAAAATTTTCGGAGGGCAGAAGCTATGTGCCCCTGCTGGTTTTTCTTAGGCTCCCCGCCACTGCCCTGGATAGAGAAGAACCACAACTCCCAACAGTCCTAAGGACAGCCACACTCTACCACTGAGGGATCTTGTACCTCAAGGCCTTATGGGAGTTGGAGTCCCTCCATCCTGAAGGCTGACAAGTTTTCTGGCCAATGAATGTGGCAAACCTAGGTCTCCAAGCCTCAGTAAAACCCGAATGCATGAGGCTCTCTGTGAGCCTCCTACCTTCAGGGAGGCTCAATCATGTGCTCCATCGAACACATAGGAGTGTGGAGCTGAGAAATAAATAAATACATCCATCCAGAATAGTTAGCAGTGCAGGCAAGCCCCTCACCCTTACTGGCATTCATGTGCTCACGTGTTAGAAGCAGAACCCACACATTCCAATGGGTTTCCTATATACATCTGTACACAGGTGACAACAGCTAGGAAGCCAAGGCCAAGGGTCAGGCCTAAGGACAAGAGACAGAAAAAGCACAGGCAGATACTCAAAGAAGGCTAGAAGAACGGAGGATCAAAAACCTACTGAAAAACCAGCAACCTGGAAGAAAGCCCAAAGCCCACAAAACAGGAGAAAAACAAGCATCCCTATAGATGGGGCGAGGGGCACAGACCTAAAGTCTTCAGCCCCCAATCTCCAATCATGCTTACACGTGCACAATGCATGTGTATACACATGTGTGAGTTTGTGGCAAGGAACATGTGTGTCCTCAGCTCCCTCCCATAAGAAGCTGCAGTTCCCACTAAATATAACCCCCTCCCCAGCCTGTGACTCACCCAGACCCCGCCTCCCCCGGCCCCCACTTCCTGTCCCACCCCCCAGCCCCCAGCTGCCTGCCACCCGCCCAGGCCTCCCTCCACACACCAGGCATCCAGTTTGCCAGTCCCAGAGTCTGGGAGCAAAGGACCTAGACCTAAACATCCTACCAGGCGCTTGCTAGGGCATTTCATCCCAGGACTCCCATTCTTTTCAGGCTCTAACCACAGGGACCCTGCACCCTTGTATGGATCCTGGCTTCCTGGCTCTGCCAGCCCTGCCCTCCTCCTCCACCTTTTAATCCCAGTAACCTCTTCACCCCATAAGTTTCAGAGACCCTTATGCCCAGGTGTCCTCCCAAGAGTCAGGGGCAACTGTCCCCTCCATCTGCTCTTCTGCTTCCTTGATCAGGACCAGGTGAATTGTGTGAGATCAGGATACTGGGCGCCTGCCTGGGCTACCCCCGAATTCTGCGACATCCACATGGTCCCCCTCTTCAACTAGCTTCTCTCTACCCTCATACCCTCAACCTCTCATCCTTCTTTGGAGACGGCAACCTCATCTTTTGCGACCTTCTGGTTTCCATGGGAGTACCCCAAATTCCAATCTCACCTGGTCCATTCTCTCAGGTAATTCTGTATCAGGCCCCAGCTCTCCGACAACCCCCAGGTTGCTCTATTCCATAGAATTAAGCCCTAAATTAAAAATTCCCTCAAATCAGGAGCATCCTAAACATATCTACCACAAGATGTCCTGTGTCCTGAAGGGCCACCCTTACCTGCCAGCTGATCCCCCCTCCCAGACAAGCCAAACACTCACAACCAGTAATCTTTACCCTCATGCCAAGAGACCCCAAAACTGGCCAGCACCTAGAAACCAGCTTCTTTGCCCAGGAAGGAGAAAAAACCCCAGCAACACACATACACATAGCCCACCTTCCCACATATATGAGCATAACTCCCATGTGAGCCAGGCAGGCTTCTCCCTAAATAAATTGCCCTCAAAACATCGCTGGTGAACACCAAAGCCCACCAAGCCACCCCAAATACCAAATTCTTCATTTCTCTATAGGTACAAAATGATCACTCCAGGTGGCACCTGTGGCCAAATCCACCGTTTTATCAGATGTGAACCCCAAAACTAAATTGTGACCCCTCTAATACATCTTATTTCAGATGCTCTCACTCCAGGGTCTGCAGCCCTAGAGAAGGCCTACCTAATCCTCTCCACAAATTCATCACCTACTCCCTCTCCTCACGGGCACCCCCATCATGCTTACCTTGGTTGTCACTATACAGAGACAGTCCATGTTGGGGGGCCTGGCCGCGGCGGCGAGTAGGGGGCTCTGACTTCATTGGAGTTTTGTTCCTCCCCTTGGTGGGTTCTCACCCCTCCCCCCTCCGCACCCCACTTTTGCAGGGGGGGCCAGGATGGGGGGAGGGGTGAGAGGGGAAAGAGAAGGTTGGAGAAGAGAAGGATAGAGGAGCGTGGAAGGGAGGGGGGACCCTAAAAGGGGCTCCCAAGTGGAAGGGAGGGGGCTTGAGGAGCACACCCCGATTCTCAGGAGGGGCAGGGGCACCGGGGGCTGGCAGCCCCGGACTTCTGGGGCTGGGGCATGAGCTGGGGTGGGGGAGGGGAACTGGATTTCGGGAAGCCCCGGGATAAGCAGGGGTCTTGCCGAACGGCCAGGGGCTAGGGGCCGTGGCGGGGGAGTGGGGTGGGGGGGGTTGGAGATGGCAGCGGCCGATGAAGCCGCGGAGCCGAGGAGGGAAGGGGAGAGAGGAGGAGAGAGGAAGCAGGGGGAGGGAGGGAGGGAGCTTGGAGCCAGAATGGGGGGGTGCCTTGGCAGTGTTAACTCCTTCACTGCTGGCAGGAGCCCGGATAATGGGAAAGGAGATAGAAGCAGGAGCAGAGAGGCCCTACGGCAAACATGGAGACCCAGCTAGCCTCGGTGAAGACAGCAAAGACAAGGAGGATGGATTTCATTTCTTAAAAGGAAACAGCCCACAGCTGGGATGGGAGCATCCCTGGAGGGAGGCCACAACATGGGGTAGGGTCTGAGGGAGGGGCTGGCAGCAGGGAATCCTGCGGGCCTAGTTCTCCCCTAGGAGTCACAGGAAGTCTGAAAAGTAATTATGGCCTGGACTCTCTGGTGCTGAAACTAGGGCAATCCAACAAAGGGGAGAAGGAGAAAGGGGTACAGGGCTGGTTGACAGCAGAAAGAGCACTCCCAGTAGCCCCAGTCCCTCAGGCAGTACTCAGGGTTTTGTTGCCAAGGCCATAAGTCTCAGTTTAATATTTTAGTAAGGAATCTGTGTGTTCCTTCCTGCTCAGTCAGGAAGCCAGGCACCCACCTTCACCCCCTTACCTGGCCCTCAGAGATGGAAGCCTCATAATAGTCCAGAATGTCTGTTACAGGAATAGAACTAAGTCACCTCCCACATCCCAGGCCTCTCTGGCCACCCCTGCTACCCATGGCTTCTGTTTGGCAAGACAAGCTCCTCTAGTTAGGCTGATGGATGCTGACATGGGGGGCACAGAGGGACGACTCTACAGAAGCTACAGCTTGGACCAGGTGTCCTGCAGGCTTCTATCCCGTCCAGAACCTGGGACACTTGCCCTCAGAGGCCCAGGCCAGCCCTTTCCACCATGACCCCTCAGAACCCTGGAATTACTCACCCAGCAAGGCCTGGAAGAGGTCACTGTGCAGCACTGTAAGGAGAGGAGGTGCCCACCGCAATAGTGGGGGTGCCAAGAGCCAGAGGGCTGACCTGGGAGCTGGTGAGAGGCGAGTGACAAAGGATTGAGGCCAAGCCACTTACACACGTAGTCATCTAAGGAGTCCCCAGCCTTGGTCCTCTCACTCCAGACCCCATAGTGAGACCCGGGCCCCCATCACAGATCCAGATCTCCCCTCCAAAGACCCGTTTTTCACCTCTTGGTCTCTGGGACATCTCTCTCTTCTCTTGCTTTAATCTCCCTAATCCAACCAGATTTTCCCTAAGCAGTTGCAGCTCCTAAAGTAGGCAAGCAGACCTTGGTGTCATTCTGCCACGGGACCCCAGGTGCCACTTTGCAGCACATAGTGTGCACCCCAAAAGCTAGTATAATTTAGCTACTCTCCTGAAAAGTGGGAAAGAGGGATTTCTCTAAGGCAGTTCCAGCATTACAAAAGAGTTAAATTGAGCCCAGCTCTTTCTCGTCCCAGGCCTGACCACAGTGAGAAGTATGAAAAGAGGGGTATACAAGGGTCAGTGACATGGCTCACTGGGAAAAGGGACTTGCTGCCAAGCCTGACATCAGAGACCCACAGAAAGGTGGAGAGAAGTGACATTAAAAGCTGTCTTGTGAGTTGTGCTTGTGTGAGCACACACACATAAACAACTGACTAGTATTTGTGAGAGCACACACACACACACATAAACAACCGACTAGTGCTTGTGAGAGCACACACACATAAACAACTGACTAGTATTTGTGAGAGCACACACACACATAAACAACCGACTAGTGCTTGTGTGAGCACACACACATATAAACAACCTTTGGAGTGCTTGTGAGAGCACACACACATAAACAACCGACGAGTGCTTGTGAGAGTGCACTCACATAAACAAATACACTTTTAACTGAGGCTTAGGAGAGTGATGGCTCAGCAATTAAGAGCATTAGTTGCTGAGCCAGGTGGTGGCGGCACACATATAGTCCCAGCACTTGGTGAAGCAGAGGCAGACAGATCTCAGTGAGTTCAAGGCCAGTCTGGTCTACAAAATGAGTTCCAGGACAGCCAGGACTATCACACAGGAAAACCCTGTCCGGAAAAACAGAAAAGCAAAGCAAACAAAGAACGTTTGTTGCTCTTGCAGAGGACCTGGGTTCAGTTTCTAGCACCCACACACATGGTGGCACACAACTATCTGTAACTCCAGTTGCAGAAAATCCATTGTCCTCTTCTGACCTCTGTAGGCATCAGGGAGACATGTCATGTGTATATATACATGCTGGCAAAGTACTCATATACATCAAGTTTAAAATAATACAATAAGTCTTTTAAAAATTATAAAGAAATGTGCCAGGTGGTAGTGGCATCCACCTTTAATCTCAGCACTTGGCAGAGGCAGGTGGATCTCTGTGAGTTCGAGGCTAGCCTAATCTTCAGAATGAGTTCAAGGATAGCCAGGACTTCACAGAAAAACCTTGTCTTGGAAAAAGAAAGGAAGGAAAAAAAGAAGGAAAGAAGAAAGAAAGGAAGGTAGGCAGGCACATTGTTCTTCCAGAGGACCTGAGCTATGTTCCCAGCACCCATGTAGGAGACTCACAACTGCCTGTAACTCCAGCTCCAGAGGACCCATTGCCTCTGGCCTCTACAGACACTACGCTCATGTGTACATACCTATATACAAACACAACAAACACACAGAGACACGTAATTAAAATCCTTTTTTTTAAAGGAGTATAAGTTTCTTGTTATTTGGAGTTTTTACTTAAAAAAACAAACAAAAGTCTCTGAGGCTTCAAATTCACGGTGATCCTCCTGGCTGCACCTCTCCGGGAGTCCATGAAAGAGACCAGAGGCTTCTACTGTGCGCTTTGTGCTTTTAGAGGTTTTGAAGTGGTGAAACCTCCTAGATCTCAGAATTTGCTTAGAGCACACCCCAGCTTGCATCTGCTACCCCATCCCCCTCTTTATTTGTTGGAGACATTTTCCAAACAATCCATGCCTCTGCACCTGACATACACCTTCCATCCTTTTTCTCTCCCTCTAAGAAGTCCTCCCTCCCGTCTACCTCCATCCCCCTGGCTGTAGTCACTTAAACTCCTCCCCCTTCCGCCCATCTTATCTCAGTCCTTTTTAGCAGACTAGACTTTAGTTCAGACCTGAGGCACTAAAGAGTTTAAGAAAACGGATCCCTGGAAGATCTTTTACTCTAGGTCACTCAGAATACAAGGACCAGGTGCACGCCAGAACTTCAGCTCCCACCATACATCGGGGCCGGAAAGACCACGCCCCCAGCGCAGTGCATTATGGAGCATGAGTCAGGGCCCAGACTTAATCTTTAGCCAGGCTGGACGTAAGGAGAGGTCAGCGGTCAAGGCTTCTGGGGCAGCTTGGAGATGCAGTCGGCTTGGATGAGCCCGAGTGTGGGGCGGCAGCTGCTGCGGCTGGGAACCCGAAGGTCTGTATATGGCAGGGGGACAGCGGGTCTGGAAACCAGGGCAGGACTGAACCTCGACTCCTTACAGTTCGCTTCTGGGACAGCACCGGCCCACTTCTGCCCAGCGACTTTATGCCAGTGAAGCCGCTCAGGTAAGTGACGGATGAAGGAAAAGGGCATAGAAGTGGGAGTTGTATGCTTTCACTAGCCTGCGACCAACAGGGGTCTCTGTCTTCATCCCAGTCACCTGGCTGGTGAAAACTCTGGCACCGAAAGTAGGGGAAAGGGCAAGCCAGGGTGCCCTAGTGAGAAAGTAGGGGAAAAGACACTTGATCGCACAGTTCCCAGAGCCAGCGCTTCCCGGTGTTCCCCGCGGCACACCCATCTCGAGCCTTTTAACTGCTCTTCCTTCTCTTTCCCCAGGCGGTTCTGGACAAGCCAGGAACCCTCTCCTCCGATGCTTCCACCAGAGAAAAACCAGCCAAGGCAGTAAGTGACCCGGAAATTGGATTGACCCCTATAAGCCAGGAGTAGACCCACCCCAACCAGCCCCCTGAAACGTTTCTTCCCTGCCCAGGAATCCAAGTCCTTTGCAGTGGGAATCTTCAAAGGCCAGCTCACCACCGATCAGGTGTTCCCATACCCATCTGGTAAGCAAAGGGTAGTCAGAGGCAGTGTAGGCAGGGCAGCCTCCCTACCTGACTGGCCTGTTTGCTTTCCCACTCTGCAGTGCTCAATGAAGAACAGACACAGTTTCTCAAAGAGCTGGTGGGACCAGTGGGCCGGTTCTTTGAGGTAAGCAATGAATGGGGCACGCCCCTCTCGGGATAGGCAGATGTTAAACTTAAAGGAGCCTCTGAATGTGGGGTCCTATTCCTTGCCCAGGAAGTGAATGACCCTGCCAAGAATGACTCCTTGGAGCAGGTGGAAGAGAAGACTTTGCAGGGTCTCAAGGAACTGGGGGCATTTGGTCTGCAAGTACCCAGTGAGCTGGGTGGTTTGGGCCTCAGCAATACCCAGGTAAGAGGACTCTCCCCCCTTGTTAACTAACAGCCCAGTCAGCTTCCTCACCACCAGGGCCACGCACAGCCAGGGATGCCTGTCTGCCTGCTGTTTCTCAGCTATGCGGACATCCTTCCCCTGAAAACACCATCTATTTGCAGCCCACTAGGACCAAGGTCCTAACCCTGAACCTAAGTCTTTAGGGACTGTGTGGCAACAGGGTAGTGGGCAATATTCCCACCAAGGCCAGGGGCAGTTGGGCATAGCAGTGCATGCCTTTAATCCCAGCACGCTGCAGGCAGAGGCAAGAGTACCTCTTGAGTCTAGGGCCAGGCTGGCCAGGGCTACATAGTGAGACTGTCTCAGGAAACAAGATCTAGGCCCTTTGGTGTCCCTGCTCTTGTTTCCTCAGGAAAGGGTGGTGCATGCTAGGTGAGCACTCTACCACTGAGCTTACACCACCAGTCCTCCCCAGGCCTTTTAGGGTCCCACTTTACTCTGACATGCTCACCCTAGAGATGACCCAGGCCAGCCGCTGCACTGCCCCACTGCCTCTACTCTCCTGTTGAGGCCCAGTTCAGTGTAGCTCGTTACCATCCGACACCCTCTTCCCCTCCAGTATGCTCGTTTGGCAGAGATCGTGGGCATGTATGACCTTGGTGTTAGCGTTACCCTGGGAGCTCATCAGAGCATCGGTTTCAAAGGCATCTTGCTCTTTGGCACAAAGGCCCAGAAAGAAAAATACCTCCCCAAAGTGGCATCTGGTAAGGCAACCTTAGGAGGCCTAGGGGTAAGAAGTGTGAGTGGCTTGTGGTGTCACAAGGAACTGCCTGGGGATAGTATGGGAGGGACACAACTTTGATGGTCAGCAGGATTTCAGGTAAACCTGTTCCTCCCCAACAGGGGAAGCTGTGGCTGCTTTCTGCCTAACTGAGCCCTCGAGTGGGTCGGATGCAGCCTCCATTCGAACCTCAGCTGTACCCAGCCCCTGTGGGAAATATTATACTCTCAATGGAACCAAGATTTGGATCAGGCAATCTTCCATTTCTCTTCATCCCTTCAGCCCAATCTCCTGACCTCGCTGCTCTGAGCCATACCACTTACTGATCGCCTCCTTTTCCACAGTAATGGGGGCATCGCGGATGTTTTCACTGTCTTTGCCAAGACACCGATTAAAGATGCAGCCACAGGGGCCGTGAAAGAGAAGATCACAGCTTTTGTGGTGGAAAGAAGCTTTGGAGGTGTTACCCAGTGAGTGAGCGTGGGGAAGTTAGAATCAAGGGGACAGTGTTGGGCTCTAAAAAGCAAATGGTTGTTACAGGTCACACTGGGGCATGTACAGGAGCCAAAGGAAGTGGGCAGTTTGTTTCCTTGGGGGTACACAGGGTAACAGGACATAGCCAGACCTCCGTAACCCTAGGACACATAGGCAGTACCCTGTATCCTCTCTACATCCTGGGGAGTTCCTCCCGGATCATAAGGCAACCTATTCACACCTCAACTTTCCTGCCCTGCCTTTTCAGTGGGCTCCCTGAAAAGAAGATGGGTATCAAAGCATCCAACACAGCAGAAGTGTACTTTGATGGAGTGAAGGTGCCAGCAGAGAACGTGCTAGGAGAGGTGGGAGGTGGCTTCAAGGTTGCTGTGAATATCCTCAACAATGGAAGATTTGGGATGGCTGCAACCCTAGCAGGCACCATGAAGGCCATCATTGCCAAAGCGGTAAGCCCTGTAAGCCCTGTCTCTGTCCCTAGCTAGCCTAAAGGAATCACTGTGCATGAGCCCCTGCTATCTTGTAGGCACTCCCTCTGTCAGAGCAACACACACTCACTCACCCAGATCTAAGTTAAGGTTCCAGTCCCCACCCCAGTGGAGACTGCACAACCATGAGTGGGGTACACATGCCTTTCAGGTTGATCATGCTACTAACCGTACCCAGTTTGGGGACAAAATTCACAACTATGGGATGATCCAGGAGAAGCTGGCTCGGATGGCAATTCTGCAGTATGTGACTGAGGTAAGGGCTTCCTGTCCCCCTCCCCCTGGAGCCCTATGGCTTTCTTCACAGTTGGGTCAGACTACAACCCCCAGCAGCACCTGGGGCAGTGGGTCTCCAGCTTTACACCAATGCCCTAGGGGATGCGAGGAGGCATAGTCAGTTCAGCTTCTGAAGGAGTGATGCTGCTCGGCTAAGTGCTTCCTGGACGCTTTCCCAGAGACTAATTCTAGCCCATCCCTTTAAAAATCTGAGGCCTGGAGCTGGGTTCACCAACCCAGAGGACCACCTACTGGATGTGTCTGACCTGACCAGGGGTTAGAGAAAGTGAATGCGAGGACTGTGGGGGAGCAGAGCGGAGCTGGTCTTGCAGACTGGAGTGTGAACCATCCTGCCTGATGCAGCCCTTTCCTGTTTTCTTCCCCACGCTCCAACCACGCCCCCTCAGTCCATGGCTTACATGCTGAGTGCCAACATGGACCAGGGATTCACAGACTTCCAGATAGAGGCCGCCATCAGCAAAATCTTTGGCTCGGTGAGGACCAGGGCATGATGGAAGGGCAGAGTTCAGTTCAGGAGTTCGGCTCCAAAACCAAACTCCTCTGGTTCTGTGTCCCTAGGAGGCAGCCTGGAAAGTGACGGATGAGTGCATCCAGATAATGGGGGGCATGGGCTTCATGAAGGTACGGAGTGTGCATCCAGATAACCGGGGGCATGGGCTTCATGACGTTATGGAGTACTCCTCAGCACGGTCATCCTACCGAGTGGACAGAGGTTTATATATCTTCCCCTGCACTAGGAACCTGGAGTAGAACGTGTGCTCCGAGATATTCGAATCTTCCGGATCTTTGAAGGGACAAATGACATTCTTCGACTGTTTGTGGCTCTGCAGGGCTGTATGGTAAGAAGGGAGAGTAAGGGAGGGGAAGCATGAAAGACACTGAGTCCTGACCTTGGGACCTTCCTCCCCGACAGGACAAAGGAAAGGAACTCTCTGGGCTGGGCAATGCCCTAAAGAACCCTCTTGGGAATGTTGGCCTCCTGATAGGAGAAGCGGGCAAACAGCTGAGGCGGTGAGCCAGGGCACAGGGTCAGGGGAAGACAATATGGTATACACCAACTAACCAGCCACTCACTCACTCTTCCATTTTTCTCCAGGCGGACAGGAATTGGCAGTGGTTTGAGTCTGTCAGGGGTTGTCCACCCTGAGTTAAGTCGCAGTGGCGAACTGGTGAGTGGCCCTTAGAGCAGAACCTGCAGTAAGGGGCTGCCTGCTTTTTCTGAGCTGTGACTCTTGTCTCTGCAGACAGTACAGGCTCTGGAGGAATTTGCCACTGTAGTGGAGGCCAAGCTGATAAAGCACAAAAAAGCAATTGTCAGTAAGTGAGCTCTGCAACCCCCTTACCTCCTGCCAATTCCCTCCCTCCTTCCCTCTCTCCCTCCCATTACTAACCCCCACCCTCATCTACCTGACAGACGAACAGTTCCTGCTGCACCGGCTGGCAGATGGGGCCATTGACCTCTATGCCATGGTGGTAGTTCTCTCCAGGTAAGAGGGCAGAGCGGGAAGCTTGGGAGCTTTGAGCCTCAGAGTAGCTGGGCCAGCACCATCAGGATTATCTTAACCTCCTGTTTCCTTACAGAGCCTCGAGATCCCTGAGTGAGGGCCACCCCGAAGCACAGCATGAGAAAATGCTCTGTGACAGCTGGTGTTTTGAGGTGAGCCTTGGAACTACCCGGCACAGTTGGGGAATTGAGACAGAGGCCTGACCCTCTCCTTCCCTCTCCCCAGGCTGCAGCACGGATCCGAGAAAATATGGCTAACCTGCAATCCAGCCCTCAGCAGCAGCTCTTCCGTAACTTCAAAAGCATCTCCAAGGCTATGGTGGAGAGTGGTGGCGTGGTCACCAGCAACCCACTTCGGATCTGACTCCTCCCCGTCAGGACCTACCACTTAAGTTATGTGCCTTCTCTTATGCCAAACACGGGGCCAACTTCTGTGTGTCCTCTGGCGTACTTACGGCCTTAAGAACAATAAACTTTCTAATAAGCCACCACCCTCAGCTGCTGCATCTCACCGATCCCTCCTCTCCACAGCCTGCTTCCCTCCCAACTTTCTAGCAAGCCACCCTCTGCTGCTGGACCTGACTGGTCCCTCCTTGTGTCTCCCTCGGGTTCCTCTTCTGCACTGCCTGCTTCCCAAAGAAAGGAGCCAGAGGCTTTGGGAATTGGCCTCTATTGCTTTATTTTGTATTTTATACAAGTGACTAAAATAAATAGAGTAACAAAGGCAGCTACACAGTCCCCAAGTACACCACCAGCTTTCTTGGACTGCTGTCTAGGGTACCCAGCCCCACTTCCTCTTCCCAGGGTACCACTAACCACCACCCACCCTTCAGGTGACAGTTAACTAGGCAATTGGAGGTGGTGGTCATATTCTGGGGTTAGTAGGGACCCAGGAAATTTCATATGAAGGGATTCTTCATATAAAAGAAATGTCTATAAAAAAAATACTCCCCAAAATATAAGAAAGTCTATTTTAACCCCCAAAAAGGCTTATAAAAAATAAAGCTACAAATAACCAAAGGTCCTAATTACCCCCGAGGAAGGGGAAGGACCAGGCACTGCTGGTGAGAGTCACAGTGGCAAAAACCTTGTGGTAGGTACAAAGCACCAGGATGAACCCAGGCACTACAAGGAGCACCAAACTGAAATTTGACAGGCCAAGGGCACAGACCCAATGTGGTCTCAAGGTGGGCCCTACATAACATCTACAAAAAATTCACTGGGGTTGCCCATGGCCATGTGGAAGCTCTGACGGCTAGCTGTCAGTTCTGGGGGCACAGAGCCCAGGTCTCTGACTGGAGGAGCACCAGGGGGCTGCACTGCAGTAGAGACAGGGGGAGGGGGTGGGGGCATCATGACAACCATCATGGGATTATAGGGGAGGGCCATGCCAGGGGGAGGGCCATAGGGATGGAGCCCTGGGAGGGCTCGGAGATTAGGAGTACCACCTGTTGAGCCCCTGGATGGTGGGGGGGCCCCATCACCAGTCCCACCAGGCTCCCCACCCCGCCGAAGGCTGCCTCCACGGCTGGACAGCTCGGACTCACTGCCACTGCCAGACTTGGACTCAGGGGCCCGCTCCTCAGGCCTCCCTGTGCGCCCGGCCCCCCCATCACTTCTTGTTGACCCACTGCTCCGGCTCCCTGTTGGTTGGAAGGGGGGAGGGAACGGGGTAAGTGAAGCTCAGCACAGAGCCCTCTAGATTCCCCCAGCCCCTGCTCTTGCCTCTCCTCCGAGTCCCCTCTACTAGCTGTACTGGTATGTGAGGGTGACTTACCTTCACTGTGCTGGCTGCTGGCACTGCCTCCACCATAAGTATAAGATGAAAGCTCGTGGTAGGGTGGAGGCTGTGGGCTGTAGGGGTGTGGGGCTGGATACTGGTAGGAGAAAGTAGGCAGCAGGGGCCAGGGGGTAGCTCCAGGAAGAGGAGCCAGGGTATCCTGGTCTGAAGCCCCACTGGAGCCATCATTGTCATTCAGAGACAGGTTAACTAGGTCTGGAACAAAAAGGAAGAGAGGTCCCTGTTTTAAGAGGCTAGGATTTCTGGGAGCAGACAGAAACCGGCAACCATTTCTCCAGAGCCACTCACAATGCGAAGGGCACAGAGCTCATGATGGCCTGGAAACAGGAAACAATGCTACTATGAGGGCAGAGACACAGCCAGGGTCACCATCACTAACCCAATATACTTCTGTGTGACTCGGAAGGCATTCTTCCCCTCGGGAATACTGCTCTGCAACTGGTACCTGGTTTGTTCAGCAGTATACGGATACCCATCAGCCCCATGGTTGGCCACCACAAGGCCAAGTGCCGATACACGGTACCTTAATACCCTGGGGGCCCTGGCTAGTTTCTGGACCAGGTTTAGGGCTGGACTGAAGAACAAGGCAGGACAACCTGCTGTCCCACATCAGGGCAGGTGACTTACAACTCTCACAGCCACCACTGAGGTCTCCGAAGACATAATAGCACTGCTCAGAAAAAGTTATCTTGTTGACAGTATGTCGGATGAGTCCAGCCTTCAACAGCCCGCTGGCATACTTTCTGGCCTCCCGGCGCTCAGGAAAACCTTCCACATGATGGTACAGCCAGTCTACCACATCTGAGCCTGAGATCAGCCACAGTGGGAGAAGTCAGATTCTCCTCTCAACGTCTACCCTCCCCTCGTGCTGCTCCCAGCCTTGGCCTCTTCCTCCCCTTTCCATGCCACCTTGCTCAGGGCCTGGGAATACCTAGAAAGGCATTTGGGATGGTGATCTTGAGCCACATGCGGTCCCGGACTTCTAGCCCAGACTCTGGGGCTGCCATGGCCTTGGTCACAGAGGCCATGTCCATGTGGATGGAGAGACCCCGGCTTTCACAGCCTAACAGGAGACAACAGAGAACTGAGAAAGGTCCCCTCAAACAGGGAGGTGGGGAGGGGCTCAAGACTCACCATCAGGCAGGGAGGAGCCGGATGTGATAGTGCTCATAGACGAAGAGCCTGGGTAAGCAGGGAAGGTGCCAGTCAATGCAGCGGAGTGCGACACCCAGGCAGCAGGATCAATTGGCTGGATGGGCTCATCTGGAACAAAAATAATCACCAAGATTATCACTACTCAGTCCTAGAAAACAAGCCCCGTATACTCCATTAAGAATCCTGTTGCACCCCTCCCTTGGCCCTCCTGAACCCATTCTCTGTAATTTGGAAGCCCAGCCTCATCTTCTGGCCCTTCTAATTTCTTTTTGTTCTTGATTGTTCGAGGCAGGATTTCATTCTGTAGCCCAGGCCGGCCTGGAACTCACTATGTATTCCAGGCTCCCCAGATCTCTTTAACTTCAGACCCCCACCTGAGCATCACTTACTTCGGGGGAGGGTGAAGTAAGCCTGGGGAGAGGGATCCCAACACTTGGCCACGGTCAGCACGATGGGGCTGTGGGAAAGAGAAGGCCAGTCAAGCAAGTAGAGGGGAAAGACCTCAAGAGGCCCAAGGCCCGATACAAGGATTAAGACACAGAGAACCTGGCTGGAGCAAGTGAGAGTGGGGGTTCCACAGTGAGGATGACTCACCAATATGGTGAGTTAAAATCACACTGCTGATTGAAACAGGGAGTACACACTGTACAATTCATTCACAGGAAGCGTGACACAGGTAACACTGAACCATCGTGTTCCAGGATTCGGGCATGGGGGGAAAACCATCAACAGTTTTCTTGACCAAAGAAGTCAAGAGTAATTACCATAGTGAGAAGGGTGGCGTGGGAAGGGATGTGCAGTGGGTGGGCTTTCTGAGGTACTCACATTTGGTTCATGATTTAGGCTGGAGAGACATGTACAGCCACTTCGATTTGTTATTTTGTTTTTGGTTGTTTTTTTTTTGTTGTTGTTTTTTGTTTTTGTTTTTGTTTTTGAGACAGGGTCTCACTATGTAGACGTACCTGGCTGGTCTGGAACTTCCTATGTATACCAGGCTGGCTTCATAACCAGAGAGCCACCTGTCTCTGTCTCAAAGGTGCTATAATTAAAAGTGTGTGTCACTATGCCTGGCCTCATTTCTTTTTTAAATTGCAAAACAAAGGTGAAAGGGCTTTAAAACAAAAGGCCTAAGGACCGGCACCCACACGGGCTCACCCTGGTTTATGCACAGAGGACCGGCACCCACAGACTCACCCTGGTTTGTACATAATATCCCTCAGCACCCACAGACTCACCCTGGCTTGTGCACAATATCCCTCAGCACCCGCACGGCATCGTCATTGCTCATGTTCTCAAAGTTCATGTCATTCACCTGGAAGGGAGGAGCGGCGGCTCAGAGGCAGCGTGGGAGAGTGACAGCCTTTCCCAAGCCCACAGCCAATCGGTCAGCATACCTGCAAAAGCATGTCTCCAGGCTCGATACGGCCATCAGCAGCCACAGCGCCCCCCTTCATGATGGAGCCAATGTAGATGCCTCCATCACCCCGCTCATTACTCTGGCCCACAATGGAGATGCCCAGGAAGTTGTACTTCTCTGTGGAGGGAGCCCACATGAGGGGACTAAGGTCCAGAAACCCTGGAGACCCTCTCCTCCCCTCCTCTCATGGGGACCTTCCATACCCATGTTGAGTGTGACTGTGATGATGTTGAGGGACATTGTGGAGTCGGTGACACTGCTGAAGGATGAGGTCTGTGACGGAAGACAAGGAAGAGGTGAACGCTCTTCATCAACAGAGACGAGCCCTAAGCCTCTTGTCAAAGGACCAGCTAAACTAAGGCCCGCTTCTCCCAAAAGAACCCTCACCCTTTCCATGCGTGGTGGCCGCTGCTTCCTCCGCCTTCGGTGGCGCTTGAGGAGGCGGGAGGCACTGCTCTGCTCGGTGGAGCTGCTGAATCTGATACAGTTGAGAAGCAGGGCATGCGGAGGTGGAAGTGGTCAGGGGGCCACATGGAATAACAAGACTAACGGGACGGAGCGGGGAGCAGGGGCAGGGATGGGGAGGGAGGGTGATGGAGGAAGCTCTGGGCAGAGACAGAGACATGTGAAACACACCTGCTCATGGTGTCATCCTCATCGGAGTCTCCTAGGCTGGTGCTCTCCAGCTCACTGGTCATGAGAGTAGAGGAACTCTCGTACCCAGCCAGGTGGCGCTCCAGCCTTGAGGTGCCACTGGGCCTGTGGCCACCAGCTATGTATAAATGAGAACTTCAGGACCAGGCCTCCTACTCCTCGTGCTGAGGTTTGCCTCCCCTCCCAGGTCCCCGTCTACCCTGCCTCCAGGGCTGTCCCCTCACCGCCATGCTCACTGCTGTCTCTCCTTCGAGGTCGTTCTCGTCTCAGCGACACAACAGACTCAGTTTCTGTCTCAGGCTCTAGATTTTCATGGCTGCTGGATACATTAGGGCTACATAGGTAGAGACAGTTTCCAAACAACATCAGCAGGGCAGAGCACCGAATCCTCAGCCTCCCCTCTTCAAGGGCGTGGGCTGGAGGCCATCTTCACTTCCCTCCCCTGGACTCAAGAATGTAAAGGACTCACTGGAAGGATGGCGGCCTTGAGTCCCCAATGCCACTGGTCCTTTCTGGAGGCAAAGGAGGTAATGGCGGAGGTGGAGGGACCAGTTCTGTCCGAGACTCATGGGCTGGGGGAGCCATCTCAGGCTGGGGGTTATCTGATGACACTAGCTAAAGGGGGCAAGAAGACATGGCTCTACTGGGTAGCTGTTTAAGTGGCAAGACTACGGGAAATGGGCAGAAAGAGGCCAAGGTCTCAGAAGCCTGGGAGAACAACCCAGAAAAGAAGTAACCAGTATGGGAGGCTATAGAAAGAGAAGGCTGAGGAATGTCCACTACTTCTACGAGGAGAGACGTGGGCAGCCAGGGCCCCCATGACTGGACAGAGGGGGAGGCTGTAGGAAGACTGAGGTTGGAAGCAGCGTGGTAATGCCTCCACTTACCCAGGAGACAACCCTTCCATTGAAGCATGGGAGGCGCGCATTGTCATCTGAAATCTCTTCCTTCACCACCCTGTGGAGAGAGGAGCGGTCAGGAAGATGCCAGGTGTGGTGCTCACACCTTCAACTCTAACACGTGGGAGGCAGAGGTAGGAGGGGCTCAAGGAACTTGAAGCCAGCCAGGGTTACATAGAGAGACCCTGTCTCCAACAAAACAAAACAAATAAAAATCCAGAAGCAGTAGCAGCAAGCAGCAGCACTTGGGAGGCAGAGTAGGCAGATCCAAGGCCAGCCTGGTCTACACAGTGAATTCCAGGGCAGCCAGGGCTACAGAAAAACCCTGTCTTGAAAACTGAGAGCACAAACAACATATATATATATATATATATATATATATATATATATATATATATATATATAGAGAGAGAGAGAGAGAGAGAGAGAGAGAGACAAGTACCCCCCAAATCTCATTCCAAGTCTCTCCCAATCTCCATTCTATCCAAGCATGTTGACTCTGGCTAGCACCCTGTATGTTTTTTAATGCGCATGTCCGTGTGAATGACTGTCACTGACGTGAGTGTGTGAGGGCACCTGCAGAGGACAGAGACGGCATTAGGCCCCCAGAGCTGGACTCACTGGTAGTCTGAGCTACTATTTGGGTGCTAGAAACTGAACTCAGGTCCTCTAAAAGAGGACCAAGCCATCTCTCCAGACCCAATCCTCTGCCTTTTTTGGGGGGGAAGGGGGCGGGGGGTCCTCATTTTGTACCCTAGGATGGCCTGGAATTCACTATATAAATCAGGGTGCAGATTGGCCTCAAACTCACAGAGACCTGCCTGCCTCTGCCTCCTGGGACTACAGGCGTCACCATGACTGTCACCCACTACCATGGGGCCTGGCTCCTATGCTTCTACAATGAAATTATTTATTTTCACATGTAAATAAACTCCAGCCACTTTCCTGATCTTACTCCACCCTCAGCCCCAGCTCATCCTTAGAGATCCAATGCTCCTCCAAAGACTTCTTCCCATTTGATCCAAACCTCGAAGTACCACTCCATAGGCCTTCTGGGACAGTCCTCCAGTGCTCCAAATATCTAACTTAGGAGCTTTGCTAACCTTATCTCCATTCTACACATCTGTCCCATAAAATGCTCTGGTCCCTGTGTAATTCTCTGCTGTGCAATTCTCTCTAATTCACATCCAGAGACTGTCCAGATGTGTGGCCTTTGCTGGGTAAAAACACCCTTCATGCAACCATAATACTCCACACTAGGAAAGCTCCCACAGAGAGGGGAAGCTAGGCTTCCCATTTCCCGGCTGCCTCATCTCATTAAGCAATCTGCTCAGCCTGAAAAACCCTGAAGCCCAGCCTTGAAGGCCAGCCTCCCACAGGTTCCTGCAGCGGACTAGACTTGTTCCTTCTCAATACCCACAAGAAATCATTAGCACCCATTCATTCAACATGTGCCCTGGGTGTGCAGCACCAGCCTCGACACTTAGTAAGCATTAGCAAGTAAACGGTGACAAAGTATGAGACATGAGGCCTGCTTTCACAGACACACACCCTCACCTTCAAACTACAACTTCTTGTCCGGGGGCTGGAGAGCTGGCTCAGTTGGCTCTTGCAGAAGACCCAGGTTTGGTTCCCAGCACCCACATAGTAGCTCCGTAACTCCAGTTCCGAGATCTGACCGTCTTTTCTAATGTTCACAGGCACCAGGCATGCACATGGTGCACACACACACACACACACATGCGTGCGGGCAAAACATTCATATATATAAAAGTAAACAAAACGGTCTAAAAATTAAAGATAATGAAACCTCTTGGCCGATTAACCCTAGCCTAATACGCTCTGGGGCCTTGGGTATATTATGTATATGTCTCATATACCCGCTGTCAAGATGACAGAGCCCAGTCCCCACTGGTCTGCTCAGTGTGTACAACTCTTCCCAAGATAACCCGAACCTCAGCAGGGCCCAGTCTCCTGCAAGGCAGGCAATTTCGTATCACTATAATCTAGTCTA
Organism: Arvicola amphibius; assembly: GCF_903992535.2. Taxonomy (NCBI): domain Eukaryota; kingdom Metazoa; phylum Chordata; class Mammalia; order Rodentia; family Cricetidae; genus Arvicola; species Arvicola amphibius. Next base: position 50,988,279 of record NC_052050.1, read on the forward strand.
CGAACTAGTTAGCCTCAGTACTAAATGAATTTACCATGTGCTGTGCACCTAAATTAAGCATTTTACACTATGATTATCATCAATCCACAGATGAAGAAATCAAAGCACAAAAGCTAAATAAATTGTCTGAAATTATAATGCAAAATGAAGAACCTTGACTTAAATCCAAGACAACCCCCTAGACAGTATCACTTTGCCCATGTCGAACAATCTTTAGCAAGAGTCCAGTTTGTTCCATTCCAGTTGATGGGGAATATGCTCCAACCAAAGACTTCACAGGCAAGGGAGTCTCTCCCCAAGCCAGGCCATAGATAACCTTTTCCTCCCTGTACCCTGTTATCATTGCTGATGCCAACTCAGGGTATCTGACCCTAATGCACTCTACCTTCCAACCCTGAGCCCAAGGACACACAGAAGGTTCAGTCCCAAGAGCGACAAAGTAAAAGGCTGCCTTAGCATCCTCATCCAGCCCAGAATCACCCAAGATGTCCCAAATTACTCCAGAACCCAATCTATTCTACCAAAGCCCCAGGGTCTCCATGCATACAGCTGTCTGGACTGGCACCACCAGCCTATTTGTACCTATCTCCCCGCTTTGTAACAATAAACCCAGGTCTAGGCCAGGTATAGTGCCGCACATCTCTGGTCCTAGAACTCAGGATACAGAAGTAGAGCAAAGGCCGCTACAGGTTCAAGGTGGGCCTGTTTTACATTGTGAGTTCTAGGTAGTTTTAGTGACAGAACGAAATCCTGTCTAAGCAGTTAAGAGCACTGACTGCTCTTCCAAAGGACTGGAGTGCAATTCCCAACACCTACATAGTGGCTCACAAATATAACTCCAGTTCCAAGAGACCCTATGCCATCTTCTGGTTTCTGTGGGCACTGCATGCTTGTGGTACAAATAAGCACCCATACAAAACACCCATACACATAAAATATCTTAAAAAAAAAAAAAAAAAAAAAAAAAAACAAACCTCCAATTTCCTCCCCTGCCCCAATCAGGGGACGGGGGTAAGGGAGGAAGGTCAAGCCCTAAGAGAAAATAAGAAGACCCCAGTAGAGTCCATAATGGTGCAAACTTTGCCAGAGAAATCTACTTCTAAATAGCCTAAGATATAGAGACCTCTCTTCATTATTACAGATTACACCGTCCCAAAATAATAATACTACGGGACCTAATTAATAAGCCAGGATAGCCTAAATTGTCTAACGATAGCCCAATCTACATAATGACTCGGCATGCCCAGCATATTGGCTCACACCTGTTAATTCGAGCTCTCAAGGCTGAAGCAGGAACTCTATTAGCTCGAAATCAGCCTAGGATACAAAGAATAAGGCCCTGTCTCATAACAAAAGAACAAATCAAAACGAGCAAATAAACAAAAAGCTACAGAATATTCCTATATAATTCTCGTGCAGACGTCTGAGAACACACCAAACTACCAAAAGATAAATGAATCTGAAATCAGCACATCCTAGACTATCTTCAAGCATCGCCTCTTAGCCTTTTGGCTAAAATCAAGTGGAGAGAATGGTCAAACAAACCAGTGTGCCCCATTATTCCAACCAAATTTCCTTGCCTTTGGTTTACTATAGTCTAGTCCGTTCTTCTCAAGCTCTCTGTGTTCAACCTTGTCCGTCTTGGGATGGGCGATCTACCCTAGCATAGCACAATATGCTAGGTTCCACTACAGGCCAGAAAAATTCCAAGGCAGACCTATCCCCCTCAATATCGTCCAATCCATTCCAGCACACCCATCGTCCTTCCCAGTCTAGGCCTCGCGCTTACCCAAAATCCTGATCCATAGACTTGAAAAAGTACTTAGCGCCCGCGGGCCGCTGCAAAACGCTCTTGAAATCGCCGAGGGTGATGCGCTCTGCCGGGACAGGAATCTTCACCAGGTAGGGAGTCTCTTCCTCATCCAGATGGTAAATCACCTTCGTCTCGCCTACACCACCGCCCCCCGCGCCGCTGCCCGCCATGGTCTCGCTCGCGCGCTCCCGGGCTCAGCCGCCCACCCAACGGGACTAGGCGCCCCCGCCGCGCCTGCGCACACCCGCAAACTGACGTGCTAGCGCCGACAGGGCAGGGCCAGTGTGAGAGACGCGCCCAAAGAGGACGGCGTGGAGCAGCGGGGTGATAGCTTAGAGCCGTAGAGCAAGACCCAAAGCTCGGGACCTCAAAGCCGATGTCCACCACCAGCAGCACCACCGCCACCAACGTCGCGAACACTGTCGAGGTCCCCGCCCACCTCTCCCCATGCCACGTGACACAAGCCCGCCCACTTTGCGCAGCCAACCATCCTTCACGTGATTTCCTTGTGTCACGTTACTATAAGCTCCTCCTAGACCCTCACGTGATCGCTGCCTTGAGCAACGGTCTTCGGCCCTAAATGTCTCCGCCCCCAAGCGTGCACCCCGCCCCACACCAAGTACTATGGCCAACCCGGCTTCAGCTCCTAGAATGCTGACGAGGGGCTCCCACTTGGCTTTACCCATCCCAAGCCCAGAGCTCAAAGCACCTCAGGCGCAACTATGGGGGATGAGGGGGCGGATTATCGGTAAAGCGAGAATTGCAAACCAACTTGGTCCCCTAGGGTGGCTTCTGGCTTGAGAAAAACTGGGAGCTAGTCCAAGATTTGACTTTGGGTGAGGGAGGATGATGTGGGGCTTTAACTTCATGTAGTTAAGCCAGCCTTAGCCCCTAAATCTTGTCTCCATCTCCCAAATTGTGCGATTACAGTCCTGGACCCTAAGGGTGGGTTTCAGCCCCAACTCCAGTAAGACAACTGCCAGGTTTTCCCAAGACCCCCCTGCCCAAACAGGACAACGAGGATTGTAAAACACAAGAGCCCACTCTGCTTTATTTACAACACGCTGGCTGTTTGTACAGCAGCCAGCCAATATTATTAAAAACGAGGCTAGTGATAATTGACACCTTTTGCTTTCCTCCCCCACTCCACCAGGTATGGTACTCCGCCTTTGAACAACCACCATGCTCAAACATGGGAGTCCAAAAATTAAAAATACAACCGGTGTGGAAGAAAGAACGGGAGTGGGAGAGAGGAAACCATGAGGGAGTGCTGTATTTACACTACAGCTTATAGACAACTATCCCGTTACAGCCCAGTCTTGAGCCCGGCCCTGAACGTGTAAAGGGTGGCAGGTTCACCGGACGGATTTTGTCTATAAACCCAGCCTCCCCTGACCCAACTGTAATGGGTCTAATTCAAGTTCATGGAGCAGGAAGGACAGAGAAGACACTCAAATAAGTCTTCCTCGGGAATTCCAGCCTTGAAGAGGCTGAAGACTCTGAGGCTCAGTTCCCAAGTAATGTCAAAGTTCCAGCCTCAAAGAGTGATGTCAGGGTTCTCCCGATTTGGGAAGAGCCCCTAACCGCCGGGCCTCTGGCCGAAGTTCCTTGCATTTCTGGCAATAAAAGAAGTCAGGAACGTTGGTCTTTTTAATCTTGGCGCAGGAGAGGTGGATCCATGTCCCACACAGGCTGCACTCAATCATAGGCCGCCCAGCAAAGGGCTTTCTGCAGTAACATGTGATCAGATCCCACGAGTCATCACCTAGAAAAACAAAGTTTGTTTAGTGTTTGGCTTTAAGGCTCAGCTCATCATGTCCCCCAAACCCATCATCCCTGCTCCCCACCCTGGGCAGTTTTAAACGTTCTCACCTGATTCCACCATGATGTCCTCATCCATGACCCGCATCTCGCCTTCACTGGAGCTGGCATCTCCATCTTGGCTTGTTTCTGTGCTGCCCACCTCCTTGCCTTCACTGTCAGTAGGGGGAGCACCTTCAGGGTGCACTGTAACAGGGGGCCTGGGGGCTTCAGGGGGAGCTGGGAGCACAGGGACTGGGACTTCACCACCCACCACTGCTGTCATCTCTTCTTCATCCTCCTCCTCTTCCTCCTCCTCTTCCTCTTCAGAGTCTGTATCACTGGGAGGTGCCCTAGGAGGGCCAGGAGGTGGGAGTCTATCCCCACGATCTGCCTTTTTCAACTTCCGCTTCTTGCTCTTCTTGATTCGAGACCGTTTTTCCCCATCCCCAGGAGCCGGTCGAGGCCTCCGAAGCACCCCAAAGCCAGCCCCACCGCCTGGTCCCAGCTTTCTGTTCTTTCGGTCCTTCTTTCGAGGCTGAGAAAGGTCCCCCTGGGAAAGTGGCACCGGGGTGAGAGCAGCAGGGGACCGGGAGGTATGTGTCAGGGATGTGGGAGACAGTGGAGATGCCACTTTGGGCCCATCCAGATCAAACAGAGAGTCCTTGAGCTTCATCTTCTCCAGCAGAGTGGCGCTGTCAGGGGCCTGCAGACGAGAGAAAGTGGACCTTGGGGGTCCTGGCTGGGTAGGACCCGCTTGAGCTGCCCTCCTCTTGGATGACTTTGCTTTCTTAACAAAAGTCTGGATAGTCCGAAGGTCCGAGGGGGCCGAGTCCCAGCCATCACTGTCCGCTGCACTCTCGCCTCGCAATGGAGAGCTAGAGCCAGAAGCTGGCCAATCGCTTTCCTTAGAAGGAGGAAGAGACCAGGATCAGCAGGAGTCTAGTGACAGCTCAGCCCTGCCACATAGCCAGCAGGAAAACCAGGAACTAGACATGTCCCTACCCCAAACCTTCACCCCAGTCTTCAGCAGTATCTCCCCAGGGCTCCTGCCTGGAGCCGGATCCGTAACCCTTAGACAGGTTCTCTATCTCATTTGCTCGTATACCTTCCTCCTTCCAACTTACCGGGAACTTTCCATTAACAACAACACAAAAGACCACTGAAAAAAATCATGACCAATGCTCCAAACTTTTATAAGTGATGTTGAAGCCAGCTATTGCCACGGCTCCACCCCTCCACCCTAGCTTTCTCACCACAGCCCTAAAAGCTTCCAATTTTCTCAGTCTTACATATTATTACAGCAGGATCTTCCTATAAAGTAGCTCACTCTGATTCAAGTCAGCCACTTTTCCATTTCCTACCTCTTTACTAGGAGGGATGTAACCCGCGTAAGCCAAGACAAAACTGCAGAATTTGTTGAAATCCTCAATTGTTCTCCGCCGTTTCTCCGGTGGCTAAAAGACAGGAAACATGGATCAAATGGAAGCCAGGCACGAATGTTATAGGGCCATTCCCAAAATCTCAGCCCCCAAATTGTCAAGCAGTCACTAGTCAAAAGTACGGGACAGCTCACCTGAGTCTCTGGCTTAAGAGTCGGAGGTGGATCTGTGAAATCAATAAAAGCTGAGTCAAGGCACTAGGAAAGAGACCGAAATCCTCCACCTAAACCTCGGCGGTCTCAACCTAATCCCACCGACTGACTGTTAGATCGCCAGGCCAAGCCAGCCAGCCCCCAGCTGTGCCGGACCCGCCCCTGCTCCCCCTTCCGCCCCAAGGGGCGGAGCCTGGGCGCGGCGCCCTCACCGACCTCGCTATAGCGCTCCCCTTCCCCCAACCAGAGGCCCAGCGCCCCGCCCCCTCCCAGCCTCTCCAGTCAACTCGGCTCTCTTGGCGCCCCACCCCGCCATACCGCTCCCGGGGCGAGACCAGGCCACCGCCCGCCCCCGTCCTTCACACGCGCCCGCCCGGAGCCCGGAGTTCCTACCCGGCCGCGCTCCACTGCCCTGGGCCCTGCACGCCGGCCGGCCGCTCGCCCCAGGGGCCAGGATGACCACGCTTAACTGCTCCCCGCCCTCCGGCCCCTTCTACTCGAACACGAGGCCGGGCGCGCCCCTTACCCCCACCCAAAACACGCGCGGGCACACACTCCCAACACTACTTCGCGTCCGGGACGGGCAGAGAGCTGCAGCCCGGACTCAGCCCCACCTGCCCCCCCACCGCCGCGCTCCCCACAATTTCGCTGTCCCTCCGCCCCCATCCGGGGCTTTGGCCCCTCCCCGTCTCGAGCTCTTCGGGCTCCCCGCCGGGCCCCCGGGCCCAGTTCCGAGCTTCTCCGGCCGCCCCCCTCCCGCCCCCGTACTCAGCGAGTCCCTAGGCCGGGCCCCAAACTCTAGCCCCCGGTCCCCATCCAGGCACTCCACAGCAGCCCCCCAAGCCGCCGCTGCCCCCTAAGACGCTCCACAACTCGCAAGCTCCTGCCCTAGCCGACCAACCCCCCCCCACCGCGCAAGTTGCCGGTCTTAACCCCCCCACACCTCGCCCCGCCGCCCCTACAAGTACCGGGCTAGGCTCGCTTCCCAGTTATCTGGCCCCACAACTACCCCGGAGTACCGGGCTCTACCGGAGACAATACCCAGACCCTCTCTGCTCCCCATAACTACCTGCCCACCCCTCTAACAATCACCAGCCTATCTCTGGCGGCAACTACTAGGCGCTCAAGCGCCACCGTCACAAACTCCCCCACCTCGGCCAACTACCGGGCCCCTCACTCAACCCTCGCGGAGCTCTCTCAACTACTCTCCGGCAACCGGATTCCCCCAGCCTCCCTGCTTCGGAGCGCTAACCAGTCCGAGGCCTCTTCAGCCTCCAGCCCCCGAAGCTAGGCTGCCAGCGCCTATCCCCGGACACCCCACCACAGCCATCCACACCGTGCCTGATGTCTAACTATCTCGACCCAGTCTCCCACTTCTCTTTCTCCAAGCTCCCTCAACTCGTCGCTCTCCCACCTCAAGAGCCAGGCCCCCGACTCCTTTTCCCGCACTCCCCCGCTGGGTGCCGGGGCTCGACCTCCAACTTTGCCAAATGAATTCTCACCCTCTCCCTGCCCTCTGTGCCTATAGAGCGCTTACCTTCGGGACTGGGCTCCGCCATGGCTTCCAGCATCGCCCCCTCCCCTCCACCCGGTCCGGCGACCCCCTCCTCTAAGCCGGGATTCCCGGTGCTGCCTTGAGTGCTCCCTGTTCCTACTGCCTCGCTCCACCGAAGTGTCCGCCTTGGCGCGGTTGAGACTTCAGTCCGCTACCGCCACCTCCCTCTACCACTGCCTCCCGCACTCCCGGACCGGGCCCCCTCCCCCCGCACCGCCGGCCGCCTGCTCCCTCCTCCTCCTCCTCTCGCCTCCCTCCCTTCTCCCCCTCCCCTCCGGCTCCGCCGCGCGGCGCACCAAGGGATTTGTAGTCTGCGCAGGGGCAGCGGAAAGGGGAGTATAAGATCCTCCGGAACTTCAGTTCCCAGTAAACCACGGATTGGCGCAGGCGCAATAGATAGCTTCCCCCCCCAACCAGGGGAGTGGTGGGGCGATCCAGAGCCCGAGACGTACAGCGGAAAAGTGCGCACTGACTCCCGGGAAGTGTAGGCTGGGCGGGACCAAGAAAGTAGAGGAAGAAGGGATTAGAACTCTCGGCCACCATACTGCCTCATTTTGTACCTTTTTATCCCTCAGGGAACCGCCCCACTTCCGGCCAAGAAGACATGAATGCTGGGAGATGAAGTTCTCCTAGTGATAATGGCACCCTTCTCCCAGTATTTGCTTCTCTCAAATTTCACTTTACAGGATCCCCCACACAGGCACAAACTCTGCAAGTGGAGCCGGGCGGTTGTGGCGCACGCCTTTAATTCCAACACTCGGGAAGCAGAGGCAGACGGATCTCTGTGAGTTCGAGACCAGCCTGGTCTACAAGAGTGAGTTCCAGGACAGGCTCTAAAGCCACAGAGAAACCGTCTCGAAAAACCCAAAAAAAAAAAACTCTGCAAGTGACAGCCGGTGAAAGACAGTCCTCTCACCCCCCTCCCAAACATGAACATCCTTTCTCTGTAGTAACAAATTTGGATATGCATACCCTAAAAGTGATCCTTCCAAACTTTCTCCATAAGAACCCACAGTGAACACCATCACCACTTTGTTTACATCGCAAGCCAATATACACACATATAAATCAAAGTTTCATGCGATAATGCTTACATTATTTCACTCATTAAAGAAAGCCCAGCTTTTTTCAGAGGGAAATACCAACATCAAAAAGTGTTTCTATTTCTCTGACTTATACCCCATTTCTTCTGCTTTCCCACCACTGAAGTTCCTGACACTTGAAACAAACAGGAGGTGGAATGACACAGGGCAAATTCAGTTCAGCTCGGTGGTTTCTTCTTTATTGATGTGCCTCCTACCTCCCCCGACAATGTTAATCCCTTCCATCTACCCCCCCAAAAAGAAGGTACTGAAAGGAAGGGAGCCTGCTTGGGCAGTTAGAAAGGGAATAGAAACCAAAACAATCAACGGATGTGACAGAGATTGACAATCAAGAAGTCTAAAGCAGAGTGGGAATGAGGGCGAACAAGGGGAAAGAAAGGAGATGTAAGGAGACTGTGTCTACCACTACCCTCCTGCTGTGAGGGACAGAAGAAACAGCCTCAAACATTAAGTGCAGGTCCTGAAGAAGGAGATGGTGTTTTCGCCTGAAGGAGGAAGGCGATGTCAGGGAAGGAGCCACCTCTCCGTGTAGAATGGCCCCCTCAGGGACAGCAGCTCTGCAGGCCGTAGACACTCTCATCGCTGTAGGCGATGTAGAGAAAGAAGTCTTCCTCGTGGTGCTCCTGCAATGAGACACGGAAAAGGTGCAATGGCAACTTGGATTTCGTACCCAAGATATTCATTCCTCAAGGCTCATTCTTTTAGCCAGGTGGTGGTGGTACACACCCTTAGGCCCAGCACTCAGAAGGGGGCAGAGGCAAGCGGATCTCTGTGAGTTCAAGGCCAGCCTGGTCTACAGAGTGGAAGTGTGAGTTTCAGGACAGGCTCTAAAGACCAAGAAACCCTGTCTTGAAAAACCAAAACCAAAACAAACAACAAAAAAATCATTCCTTTAAGCATGGCCTGGTAATTCCGGCAACTGGAAAGGAATGGCAGTTAAAAGCATCTGAGGCTACTTAAGAAACTGATTCAAAATACACTTGAGGTTATAAGGTACTAAATGTAGTTCCTAGGACAAAAATAAAAGAAGAACCATTCACTCGTATTTTCTGTCGCTCCTTTCAAAAAGGCTGCCCTCAGATTCACTATGTAGCCAGGTGGTTTCCAAGTCCAATGCTTGTTTTATTTTATTTTTGGGGTATATGTGTGTGCGTGTATTTGTCTGGGCTCTCTGGAGTTTTCATTTAATCTCATAGTGAGATAAGGTCTCACTATGTAGCTCTGGCTGGCCTCAAACTCCCTACATAGACCACGATGATCTCAAACTTACAGCGCTCTACCAGCTTCTACTTCCAGAGTGCTGAGATTGAAGGTGTGCTTGATTACACCCCACTTTCGGTGGTCTTATATGGTTTGTTTTCAGACAGGATCTCGATTTGTTTCTGACTGATCAAGATAGCTTCAGAGATCACTACTCTCTGCCTCTTAAGTAAAGGGTTAAAATTGTGTGCATGGAGTGAGACAGGCTCCTGCCTCCTGAGGACTTCAAAGATTTAAAATGTGTACCATGGCACATCTGTTATTCAGAGTGGGACCTCAACCAGGTGTGGTGCCGCACCCCTTTAATCCCAGCAATCCAGAGGCAGAGGCAGGCAGAACTGAGTTCAAGGCCAGTCTGGTTTACACAGCAAGTTCCCAGGACAGACAGAGTTACACAAAGAAACCCTTTCTCAAAACAAAAGATCTCAAACTGTTCTGACATCTTGGATGAGGGAAAGAGACTTGGGTTGGAGGGTTCCCAATCAAAACAGCTACTCTAACTGCTATTCGAATCCCAGCTACCCAGGACTACACTGACATTTTAAAGCTAGCAAGCCAGCTAGTACAGAGAACTGCTGACCTCTACTTTCTTCTATTCAAGCTGTCCAGACCTGCTCTCCAAACACTCCTATTCCAAGGTACTATACCTGGTATAGCTGACCCATCGTGGCACTGGTGGGGGGAATGACATTGTTGACAAAGAAAAACAAGGCATCCTCAGCACGGAGATGAATTCGCTTCCGGATCAAGAAGTAGAATTGACCCACTGCCAAAAACAGGAGATGCAAGAAAGTCACTGCGGTCATCAGCCCTTCCAGAAAGCAGCTGTCAGGTGAAACCTCCTTCCAGAGAGGTTATTCCCACCCACAGAAGGAACCTGCATCTGGGGGCTCGTTCCCACCTGTAAGATCTGAAGGCACCAGGTATTTTTTTTTGTCCAAATCTCCTATCCGAGCTTTGGGGGCTTTTTCCACTATCACCTGATGAAAGGAAGTTAAGAATGAGAAGACACAAAATACACAGCTATATCGATGAAGAACGCAAGATATGATATAGTCCCTATACAGAGATGTACTTCAATCTCATTTCTCTTTATCCTAACATACGTGATGCACGCAGCATTGAGTCCAGAGATCCTGGCCTCGCTGACTTACCTAAATATTGAGTATTGATCACAGAATGGCACATCACAATAACTATTTTCATCAGAGAAACCGGATTACTAGTTTCGGTCAAACTCTACCTTAAATCTAGGTAACTGAAAGGATGACCATGGTTGTCAAGCTCCCCAAGGCCTCCATTCTGACAAATGCCAAGGTCTCTCCCTCTCTCTTCCTGTCCACATCTCAGTCCCAGCTCTACTTCTACAAGCTTCTCGTCCCTGGTACCGAAAACAACAGTTTCAGACCTCTAACCCTACAACAGGGTGGAGCCTGATCTCCGCTTTCCCAGACTCAAGCCTATCTTGTGGAGACAGCGTCAGCACCCTAAGCCTCGGCCCTGTTCCTGGATCCTGTCCTTACCGGGACCCGGTCTGGGTATTTCTTTCGGATTTTCTCGCCCTCAGAGCGGCGCTTCTCGAACGGATGCTCCTCTTTGTACACGAACTTCATTCTCCCGAGAACCGGGCTGGACCGAGCTGGGCTGAGGAAACCCAGGGGGGGGGGGCCGGGACAGGGGGCGGCGGCGGAGGTGGCGACGGCTTCGACGAACAGACTCAGCGGAGCGATCCACGCATTTGCGCCACTTCCCTATTCACCAACCCCGCCCCCCCCCCCAACCATCGGAGCGGCCCCGCCTGCTGAAATACGCCACTAGCTCAACTTGCTAACGCCGCTGGCGTAGCGCCACCGACTGCCCGGCCCTCTCACGCTTCCAGCGTAACCGCTTTGGAATCAATTTGTGGGTTACGCAGATGACTTCGCAGCGAAGGTTACTGTCGTTTCAAATCAACTGAAAACGCTTTCTCTGGTAGCCCCGCAGTTCAAAGCCGAGGACGAAATGAGGTAGCAGGTGGCAGTCATGAAATTTGGGTCTCCAAGTCTTTTCGTAAATTTCGTAGGGGAAAGTAGACAATTACAAGTGTAGGTATTCACAAAACGGGTTGTTACGCTGAAGGCGGTCGTTGACACCAAAACAAAGTAGTGCCCAAGACGTGGATACAGACTCCACAATAGCAGGGCAAAGAAATGGAATTTGCAGACACGTACAGAACACCCAAGAATCGGGATTGAGTGGACCAGTAAGAACTGCGAAGTCCAAAATATAGGGACTACGCCAATGCGGAGGAACACATTTTGTCACGGTGTGTAAAATGTCATGTGACCTAAGAAAAGGGCGGAGCATCACGTGGCGGGTACCAGAAAGTAGGTCCGGCTCTGGAGGAGGTGTCAGAGTTCCGCACCAAGCTTACTGCAGGAGCGCCAACAGCCCATAGGCAGCGCCCTCTTGCCTGTCCACGTCAACCTCCCAAACCAAGCCCTGCTTTTTTCAGCTATGTATGCCCTTTGAGGGATCCAGGCTTCTCATCTTCAGCCTTCTATGTCCTACTCTAAAGTTGCTCTTCCATTGTTCTGCAGGGGACCCCCCTCCTATCCCGGGGGGCCTTTCCTGCCAAACAACGTTGACATAAACTTTATCCCTAAATATCCCACTTCCCCACATCCCAAACAAGACCTTCCCCCTCTGCTTCAAGGACAGGACCGATGTGAACAAGTTCCCTCTGTTTCCAAAAACGTCAGAGAAGGACCTATGGCAGCTTTGGTTTCAAAGTTATAATGCATGGTTTAAAAGAGGAAGGTGAAGAAAAGAGAAAGTTGATTACAGGTATCAGGGGAGTCGGGGGAAGAAAAACTGAGGAAAAGGAAGGGAAGGACAAGTCTGAGGAAAACCCAGACTCCCGCCCGCAGCCCGGCCCCTTGGAGCAGGAGTGAAGAAGTAGATCGGTTTTGTACAAGAGTTTTTAAAAAATCAAATCACAACAAAGTTGACTTGGCTTCTTTTGAGCCTCTGGGATCACCATGTCTGTCACTCAGACCAGTCCTGCTTCCCCACCAGACAGTTTCAGCTGCCCTGCCCGGCATCTCCGTGGACCACGTGTGCCCACGAGTGAGGCTGCTTCACAGTCCACCGGGTGTCCATCCAGACTCCATATCCGCGGGCAGAGAGGGATGGGAGGGGCAGACCCTGCCCAGGCAGTCCTCACATTGGACAGGGCAACAGACGGCATCCCAAGAGTTCACCCTCCCTTCCCCCCCACCCCAATTCAGGTGGAGGGGGAGCAGCTGTCACCAGAGCCTGTGTTGGTGAAGGTTTCGGCTCAGCACAGATCGGACGTCAGCAGTGAACCTGGAATGACAGTAACGTGCATTGGTGGAGTACCTTACAGCTGATACATTCACGACGGACCTCACTGGAGCTAGGATGGAACTGAGTACCACTTTCAAACTGTGAGACAGGCTCAATTTGAGAGAAGCCAAATGGCTAAAAACAATGTGCTCTGGAGTTAAAAGGGCCTGGCCCAATCACTAAAGTTCTGAAGGACTCTCTCTCTCTCTCTTATTTTTTTTAATAATTAAGATTCCCCCTACCTCTTTTCCTTGGGAACCCAAGTGTTGCTGGATATGGTGGTGCACCTGTAACCCAGCCAGCACTTGGAAGGATAAGCCAGGAAGCCAACTGCCAGGCCAGCACAGGCTACATAGAAAGAATTTCTCAAAACAAAAACAAAAACAAACAAACACCCCCCCCCCCCCAAAAAAAAAACTTTTTAAAAAGAAAAGAAAATCAAAATGTACATACAGGCTACTTCCCTTACCTGAGGGCATCCAGCATTGGGAGAAGGTTGAGAAGGGCTGTGTCACTGGGGTCACTGAACCAGGATTTGATAGGGATGGCATTGTCTAGGGTGGGAAAATTACAGTTGAGAAGAGGGAGAATTCAAGAGAGCCTGTGAGTTTTTCCTTAATATTATTACTTAAAAACCCATACACCTCACCCACCAAGTCATAGCCGCCTAAGTAAACCCTTCTTTCTCCTCAAATGTCAAACTGAATGATTAATAGGCTTCACAACAGTGGAGGCTAGAATTCTGGTCTACCTGCCACTGTGCCTCACTTAGAGTGAATTTGATAGGGAAGTTCCACTTATAAAACAGACACTTCAGCATTGGTACCTCACTTGAATTAGAGAAACAACTTAGATTCAGATCTGTAGTATAGCAGGGAATTCAAACTCTGGGACTAGGACCCAGGTCTTCTGCCTCCTAGCTCCTTATATTCAACCCCTCAAGGAGGAGTTAGGGGTAGAGCTAAATAGTATAGTGTTTGCCTAGGATTTAATGTGAGGCCCTGGGTCCATTTCCATATCTACTAAACTAAAGAGTCAGGTCAGACCAGCCTGTTATTTAAGGAGACCTTGTCTCAGAAATAAAAACTAATAAAATAAGCCAGGCGGTGGTGGCACATGCTTTTAATTCCAGCACTTGAGAAGCAGAGGCTGGATCTCAGTGAATTCGAGGCCAGCCTGGTCTACAGAGTGAGTTCCAGGACAGCCACTGCTGAAAAACCCTGTCTCAAAAAACCAAAATAATAATAATAATGACAATAATAATAATAAAATAAAAACTAAAATAGTCCTCAGAACCATTTCCTGGTCCTGCTAGAGCCACCACCTGTCCCCGTACCTGGGTGGCTCCTATAAGCCCCGGGGGAGTTATCCAGGATCACAATGCTGGAGAGGTCACTGTGGACCACAGAGAGGTCTTTGATGTAGCTGCCCAACTCCAAAGTGCAGTGCTGAAAAGCAGAGGATGATGTAGCATACACACACCCATCCCCACTCCCACCTCCCACCCAGGACCCAGGTAACCTGCCTCTCAAACCTGCTTCTGGCTCCTTACCTGTCTATAGTATCTCCTCTTAAGAATGCTTCTGCTATTGTCCAGTTTATCTGCCACAGCAGAGCCGTAAATTTCCATGCTTGCTGTAAACACCACAAGCTCATACCACTGGCTTACCTGAAGTAGATTGGAGAGGAATACAGATGTCATACAAAGTAATCATTCATTTAGACATGATTCTTTGCCAGCCTAGACCTTCCAGCCTTCAAGTAAATCAAATGTCTGTGAAAATACAAAATAATTTTGAACCCTCCACTAATCTTCCAAACTCGGTGTCTGAGACAACCAACACCCTCCAGAGTCAAAGATATAAACACAAAACTGCAGGATGCCTATGAAAGAATAGAATTATAAAACAGCAACAAATATACCCTGGCTACTCAAAGCCATTCCCTTACTTCCCTACAGATTCTCCTTTACAAAACTGCCCTTACCCACTGTCCTAGTTGGCTACTCCACTGATATAATTAAATATTGGCCAAAGTCAACTTGGAGAAGAAAGAATTTATGTCATCTAATAACTCCCAGATCACACTCCATCACTGAGGGAAGTCAAGGCAGGAACCTTAGAGGTAGGAACTAAAGCAGAGACCACAGAAGAATGCTGCTTACTGGCTGGCTTTCTGCGGCTTGTTCAGTGTCTTCTTACCCAACACAGGACAACCTGTCAGAGGTAGCACTGCCCTCACTAGACTGTGCAACTACCAAGTTGTCCTCTTCTCCAACCTAGGTTCTAGTTTTGCAGGTATAATTCATTACTATTTTAATGTAAACTGAATTCTTATAATACATATCTATCCTATCAGTTCTGTTCCTCTTGAGGCTCCTATTACAAATCTGAAGCAGAAAATGGGATCTTGCTGTGACAGACCTGACCATGCTGATCTGGAGGACAACTGGGGAAGCATTTGGAACTTCTGAATGCTTATTGCTTCACGGGCTATTGTGGGGAGTTCAGATGACGCTGAGAACTATGCAAAGGAGGGAAGCCTGTCTGGAAGGTTTCAGAGGGAAACCAGGACTACCAGGGCCGTTTATATAATACCTTGGATTAAGGATCACAATCTGATGCCGGGCGGTGGTGGCGCACGCCTTTAATCCCAGCACTCGGGAGGCAGAGGCAGGCGGATCTCTGTGAGTTCGAGGCCAGCCTGGTCTACAAGAGCTAGCTCCAGGACAGGCTCTAAAGCTGCAGAGAAACCCTGCCTCGAAAAACAAAAAAAAAACAAAAAAAAAAACAAACAAACAAAAAAAAAGGATCACAATCTGTGGATACAGCACCCACATCAGGCAGCTCACAATTAGCTGCCTGTAACTCCAGTTCTAGGTGCTCCAACACTAGGCCTCCATGGGCACCAGGCATGCATGTGGTACATAGACACACATGCAGGCACTCTCATATGTACCTAAAATAAAAATAAAACAATGCGTCTACAAAGAAAAACCTATGGGCCAGGCGGTGGTGGAAGTACTTCCTCAGGATTGGCACGCAGAAGTTATGGTCTAGAAATTATGGCCTAATTAAGGCTGCATCTTGGTATGTATTTCAAAGTTCTACATTGAACTACTGGTTTTAGCAGCATGAAGGCTCCAGAATTAAAGGGATCATGGAGAAAAGCTAAGGCTTGGGACTATGAAAGGCCAGGAAAGGCTACAGATGAAGGTACAGCCTCAGTTACAGTGGAAACCCCAGGACTAAGAGGCCATGAGGTGAAGCTTAGGCTTGGTACCGTGGGACAGTCAGAATTCCTGAAAAGACACTGGGAGGCAATTGCTCAAAGTGCAACCCCAGTTGCAGCAGAGACCCGAGCATGTCGTATCTGCCAGGACCATGGGATGACCAAGGAGACAGTGGCAGATGTGGAGCAGAGTTGGCTGTGTGCTACCAATGGCAGAACTGGAGCAGTAAAGCACCCAAGTTCTTTGGAGCCCTGGAGACCATAAGTGAGACCAAATGTCAGACACTGAGCTAAAAGATTCAATTTACACCACTAGATGTCGGTTTTGCTAGGATTTGATTATAACTGCCCTGGTTCTTGCCTCTTGTAATAAAAAAGTAACCTGGGTGAGAGACTTTATTACAAAATGTATGCTATGGCTCTATGAAATGAATAAATCAAAGCATCATAACCTGGTTTTAAAAAAAGAAAAAAAGTAACCTATTCCAGGCAATGGTGGCACATGCCTTTAATCCGGGGGTTGGGGGTGAGAGTGTAGGTGTTGGTCAGAGGCAGGCAGATCTCTGTGAGTTGGAGGCCAGCCTGGTCTACAGAACAAGTTCTAGGACAGCTACAGAAAACCTGCCTCAGGGATAAAAAAGTAACTTTTGTGACTTTACAGGAAGTCACACTTAACACAGTTAAGAGACTCTGAATATTTTAAAGAGAATTTTTTAAGAGCGTCAAATGGATGGAAGACTAATTTGTATCAAATTATGGCTGTCTATATCCATAGGTGTTAATATAGCCCTCAGAGAATTTTTTTTCCTCTTTTATTTCTGAAACAGAGATTCTCTGTATAACAGCTCTAGCTATCCTAGAACTTGCTTTGTAGACCAGGCTAGCCTCACAAAGATCTACCTGCCTCTGCCTCCTAAATGTTTGGATTACAGGCATGAGACACCATTGCTCAGCTGAGACTTTGAACTTTTAAGTGTTAGAATTTTTTAAAGACTGCGGGGCTTTAAGGTTATATTTTATATTAAGAAATGAATATGAGACTTGGGGGAATAAGTTACGGTTTTGGGGGCTTTTTGTTTTTGTTGCTGTTGTTGTTTTTTTGAGACAGGGTTTTATCATTTAGCGCCAGCTGTCCTGAAACTCACTTTTTAGACCAGGCTGGCCTCCAACTCACAGAGATCCGCCTGCCTCTGCTTCCCGAGTGCTGGAATTAAAGGCGTGCGCCACCACCGCCCAGCTAAAGTTATGCTTTTTAAGATTTATGTATTTGTATATAGGTATGTGTCCCTGCATAAGCTTATGGCTTTGATTTTTGTGGAGTTTGCTGTTGTTGTTGTTTTCAAATTATGTCTCTGTGGGTGTGGGTATTGTGTGTATTGAGTGTAGGTGCCCATGGATGCCACATGCATCAGATCCACTGGAGCTGGAGTTGTAAGTAACTGTGAGTCACCTGATGTGGGTCCTTGTACACACCAGGTCCTCTGAAGGAGCAGCAACTGCTATCCACCACTACCCATCTCTCCCACCCAAGACTATGGTTTTTAAAGGGACGTGTTATTTTGTCAAGTAATAATGGATAGACTGTGATGTTTGGTTTTTAATGTCAACTTGCCACAAATTAGAACCACCAAATAGACCGCTCAGCTGAAGAACTGTCCTGATTGCTTTAAGTAATGTGGGAAGACCCACCGTGAGATTTGGTAGAAACTTCTGGTAGCAGCTCAGGTAAGAAAACATGATAGAAGGAAGATAATTTGCCTCTTTCTCTGACCTTCCCTCTTGCCACCATGCTGGCTTACCCTGCTGCTGCGACTGCTTCCCTCACTAATGTTACAACCAGCATTTCCAAGCATCTATCTTCAACTAAGGACTAGCAGCTCTTCAGAAACCAGATTGGAACTGTTGGGATACCTGCCTCATGGACTGAGTAAATACCAAACTGTCAGTCAGCCTCTGGAGTATAAGACAATCTCTGGGACTGCTCCAACTGCTAGGCTACCCAGCCTCAAGAACTGAGCATCTACCAGGTTCTTAGCCCTCGGATATGAGCAACTCATTACTATTTTATTGTAAGCTAAATAATATGTATCTTTATCTTTGCATTCTATTGGTTTTGTTCCTCTAGAGAACCCTGACAAATACACCAACTTCTCACCCTCTTCTCCAAATCCCCTAAAGCCCTGAACCCCTCAACCATACTTTCATCAGGGAGCCCCCATTAGCTCACACACTCACCACTTCTAAGAAGAAATCCACATGGGGTCTTTTATGTACAAAAAAACGGACAGGATGTTTGTCTATTACCACCTGCAGAAGAACAGGGAAAAGATGAGGGATGTCCTAAGCACCACCACATTGACCTTGCCTACCACCTGCTTTCCTCCCCCTGGCTGATCCTGGTGCCAAGTCTTGCCAAGCCCTAACCCTTAAGACTGGCAAAGAGTTTATGTCTGGACACAGTAAGAGCCTCACACCTTGAGGATGAAATCGGGAGGTGTTCCAGGCCTCACCGTGGGCCGCAGGACCCCGTCATGGTGAGAGTGAATAAGTGTTTCATCCAGATCCAGCACGAGGATCTTCTTCTTCACCTGGGCTAAACCACAATGGGAAGGAATAACACCAATGACCTCAGCCCAAAGCTGGAGTCGACTTCACCTTTGGGTAGCCTTCCCATCCAACATACTCACCTAGTCGATTCCGGGACAAAGGAGATAAGGGAAGGATATCATATCGAACAGTTTGATACTGAATTACCTAAGGATAGCAAAAGAAAGAAGATGAGAACCCCTCATTAGGAAATCTTTCCAGACAACAATAATAGCAAATAGTGAACATTTATCATATACTGGACACTGTATGTAAGATTCAGGACCTAATATATAATCCTAATAGGGACAGAGGTAAAGTTCAATGGTAGAACACTTGTCTGTCTAACATGCAAGAGACTCGAGGTTCAATGCCCAGCACCATAAAAACAAAATAAAACTCAAGTAATACTACAATTATCCTTGTTTAATGGATGGTCAGAGGCAGCAAAGACTAAATACCTTCATGCCTAGAACTGCACAGCTAAACTTAATTAAAATGAAAACTCCATGAGAACATGAATTTCCTCTCAGTCATGCCTATTTTTTTCAGGACCTTAAAAACTGTAGCAAGGATAACGAGTTAACAGCAGAATGTGTCCTCTGGCCATGGTATTCTGCTACACTGAACAAAGAAACACACAGGTCCCCACCTTCACCTCAAGGGTTCTTCATGGCCATTCCTGTCATCTCTCATTGGGAACGGAGAACCTCAGCCTCTTACTGGGCAGAGAATAGGACTCCGGAAAGGAAGCCTTTGGATCCCTGATGGGAACAGTAGATGAAGGGAATCCAGGGGTTGTCAGGTCAGCTAAGTTCCTCTGGCTAGGGGCCACCACGACTATTTTAACCAGCCACCTGTCCACTTCTGTTTCCACTAGCCAAGTCACAAGTTGTAGTGAATATCCGAGAGTCTCTTTACCCTGGTACCCAGGGCAATGGAGAGACACTGTAAAGTCCCACTTGCCAACCTGACAGAACAGAGTGAAGCAAGGACTGTGAAAGGTGAACAGGGACAAGGACATCATCCCTCGTGCCTTCCAGCTCTGCTATCCAAGGCTTCCCTAGAAACTATTTCCTAATCCCCAGAGCTTCTGTGCAAGCCTGGCAATTCCCTCCTCTGCTCTTTCCTAACATACAAATGCTCTCCAGTTCGTTCCTAGGCCCTAAGCCACACACTCCCTACTTAAAAACCAAAAGGCCTTCTCTTCTTTAGTCCCAAGGCATCTGCCCTTCTTTTCTCCCTGAACCTGTGATGAGGGCTGAAACAGCTCGGGTGTCCTGCCCTGCTATCTCGGGTTGCACATGCTGGGCATGTAGGGAATGCTCCAAGTAGCTGCCAGAAAGGGCGTGGGGAAGAAACCAGACTGGAAGGGAAGGGAGGACAAAGGGCTGTTGGGTCAGTGATGTCCAGAGGAGAGCAATTTAGAAAGTAACTGGTCTTGTCTTCCAATACATGGACTAGAGCACTATTCCCAACACTCAGAAAAATAAAATGAGCTGGTAGAAGAGGGAGGATGCTCAGGACAAAGTCAGAAAGAAAGGATGAGCAGAAGTAGGCACACACAATCACAGGAATCAGCCTTGCACACCCCCAAATCTTCCATGGATCCTACCACTCTTAGGAGACTAGGTGTTCTTACAACCACGACCACCACCCCACCCTAAACCAGAGCATGGAAGAACTAGAACAGACTGCTAGGGAATGAATGCACACTCCCAAAGTAGTCAGGTCTACTGCCAGTACCACCAAAGTCTGTCTGGGGGTTCTCTTGACCTCGGCTGCCAAGGGTCACAAACAGCCCACTCATACTCCCCGAACCTGACCTTAGGAGATGTGCCCCAGGGGTGAAGAAAACATAGGGGCACATTCATCAAGTGATGTTATCTGAAATAAATTTTACCTTGGAGAAAAGTTTGAGGGCGAGAACCCAGAGACGCTTAGGTTCATCCCAACAGTCTCTACACTCCAGGTATCTCTTCCTAACTGCTAAGAGTCTCCTGGAGAAACATGCCCAACTTCAGATGCAAGCTAACAGCCAGCTAACAGCCAGGTCTTCTAACGAGACACACTCAACTTCAAAGTGCTGCCTCTTACAACGAAAGATGCTCATTATAAAAGCCTCTTTTCCGGGCCCAGGGTCTCAACAAACACGCTATAGGTGGTCAAAGACTCTTTGATGGAGTTCCTTCACAACCAAGGCTTTGCCCCAAGTTCCCATCCCCTGCTACAAATGCCCCCCTACACACACTCACCACTGACAAAGAAGCCCGGCCCTTTCACAGCAGGGTCTTTCCAGAGCCCACAGCAACAGTTCTGGCTACCAGCAAACAGGTGTTCCCTGCCTCTTGCTTTCTTTAGCAACAACTCCACCTTTCTTAAGGAGAGCACCGTTCTAGCCCCCAAGAGCTGCCAAGTGCTATCCCATCTAGGCAGATGAAAAAAGAAACCAAAACCACCACAGATCTTGGTTCTTTTCTAAGGGTCCAAATCCTCCTTAAACGTGCTCTACTTCTCCAGTGGGTAAAGTTCTGGCCAAGGCTCCCTTCCTAGGCCCCAAACAGGGGCCCAACACTATCCAAAATTCCGTGAGCACCGAGGACAGAGGTCCCCACCACTGCCAGCAGCCACACTAACTCACCGTGCGGATCTGCCTCCGCAAAAGGTAAATAAAGAAGCTCCAGAGCTTGGCGGCGAAGGCCACGAACGTGCGCAGCCCCAGCAGACACTGCGTCCGCATCATCCCGATGACCCCGGCACCGCCGGCCCCGGGGCCCCCGCGGCCCAGCTCCGCCAGCCCCCCGGGGGCAGCCCCCCGCCGCCGGGAGGGGGAACGGGGGCCCCGAGCGGCAGGAGAGGCTGCAGAGATGGGCACGGAGTGGGTGGCTCAGAAAGCCACCCCCAGGGAAGGGGAAGCCCAGCGGAACCGGGAGCTGGGGGACTGGCGAGGGCAGCCCGCTGGGGCCCACATGAGCGGGAAGTGGCACCGACGGCTTCGCGTGGGCTGCAGGCCGAAACAGGTCGGGCTAGGACAGGGTCCTCCGAGACCAGGAGGGAAGGGGATGGAGAATTGGGGGAGGGGGGTAATGGGGGAGGGGGCTAGGGAAAAGGGAGGGAGGGAGATGGGAGGGGAAGGGGGAAGCGAAGGGTGGCCCTCTGCGCAGGCGCGCTAGGGGTCTGCCCCGGGAAGAGGGCGGGCGGGGGCAGCGGCGCGCGACGGGCCACGACGACTCTTGGGACCTCTGAGCGCAGGAACAGGGAAGGAGGGGGAGGGGGAGCCGAAGGGCGCGGAGCGCTGGGCCGGAGTGGCCTCCCCCTCCCCGAGGTCGGGGTCTCTTAGCCGCTAAGGAGCGGGGCTGCAGCCTCTGCAGCTGGGCTTCCCACTCTGACAGGCGCCATTTTACCGCCCAAAGGGCTCCCTCCTCCTCTCTTCCCTCCTCCTCTTCCCCGCTGACTGTACTTCCGGTAATGACGTGTTTTCACTTCCCCGGGATTGATGTTCCTTCAACTCCTTCTGACGAGGGAGGGTAGAGTTAAGGCAAGCAGAGCGCTGAAGAGGGCTGCAGCATTGCGCACGCGCACGGGGTGATTGCTGGGCGGACCCTGGAGCGGAGCCTCTGACGGTGTGGGCGGGGCCTAGTGACGTCATTCGTCCCCAGGTTCGGACGTCTTGGGGAGTGGGGCTCGTGCGACCCCTGTCCCCATCCCTCTGACAACTGTTCCAACGGCCCCTCTCGCCCCTGTCGTAGCGCAAGAAGACTGAGGATGCCATCTCCACGGCTGTGCGCAGAGGCTCTGGAGCGGCCCCTACGAGGGCGCCCCCGCCCCGAGAACACGGAACATTTAAAAAAAAAAATAGACCCTTGGCTCCAGACTCTGGGGACCTTGAATGGCGGAAGCAATCGTAAGCGCCCCGCCTCCTTGGTCGTGACGACATCAGAAAGCGTCCGAAGACGTCAGAGATGCTGGACTCGCTGTTGGCCAGCGGTGGCTTGGTGCTCCTGAGAGGTGAGGCTTGGAGACGCCCGGGGAGCCTAGGGCCTGGCTGAAGGGGCGGAAGTCTTGAGCCGGGGATCCCTGGCTCGGGGTGGAAGTCGCGGTGGATTATGAAATCAGAGACCTCAGGGCTCTGGGATTCACACCTGCTTGGCTCTCAACAGATTCCGTGGAGTGGGAGGGGCGGAGTCTCCTAAAGGCGCTTCTCAAGAAATCTGCACTTCGGTGAGTTATCCCGTGGCTGCTCCTGGTCCTTCCCGGGAAGGGACCTGGTGCCTTCAGTCTACGACATATTTCCCTCCTCTCTGCTTTAGTGGGGAGCAGATCCACGTTCTGGGCTGTGAAGTGAGTGAGGAAGAGTTTCGCGAAGGGTTTGGCTCTGACGTCAACAGCCGGTAGGTATAATTAGAATGGGTTTCATTCGGACCGCAGTTGGTGTTGTTCTTTTTTTTCTTAAAGACTTAGTAGCTGGATAGCTGCGCGTAGCTGCGCGGAGTCCTGAGGAACACGTGTGACCAGGGCGGCGGGTGAACAGGCGGTGCAGCAGCGGGTTAATGGCACAGACACAGAAAATAGACATAAAGCTTTATTAAGAGAGAGAGAGAGAGAGAGAGAGAGGGAGAGAGAGCGAGAGAGAGAGAGAGAGAGAGAGAGAGAGAGGGGGCGCGTGTGCACACGCAAAAGGGGGCAGTGAGAAGAGAGAGAGGGAAGAGATTCAGGATGACTCCAAGAGACCAGAGGTCGCTGAGAGTGGGCGTGGAAAGGGGCGGGGACCAAAAGAATAACATTCCCGGGTATTTCTTACAATGAAAAGCAAAAAATTAGACATCACAGTTTGAAGGAATTGGGGCGGCGAATTCTCAAGACTGCTTCCGGCTGATTGTGGGCGTCGTCTTTGGGGGGGGGGGAACCCGAGAGAAGGCTGGGTGCCGGTCACATCCTGGCATAGCTGGTCTCTTTGCTTCTGACTGGTGTCTGTGGCATGGAAATGTCTGGTGTCTCTAAGGTATTGGCAGAACAAAGAACAAAGTTAAATGAAGGAAAAAAAATTTTTTTTTTTTTTTTTTTTTTTGGACCAGGGAATTGAGCGGGTATCTGACCTGTTTACGATGGATTTTTTAATTTGACTCCCTGGAACTCACAAGAACTCCTTGGGTTTGTGAAAACAGAAGTTTTAAGAGATAAATTTGTTTTGAAATTTGTTTGGTGAGGTGACCTGGTAAAACCTCAACCTGGTAAAACCTCTCAGCTGTCAAACTGTCAGAGATCCTTGAGAAGGATAAGATTTTACTTGAGTTACCGATTAAGAATGACAGAGAACTTACTTGGTTGGCACCCAGAGCTACTCTTTTTAGGTCCTCCATGGTTGCTGAAGGTTGTGCTTGACCTTTTTTATTTAGCGCAGTCCTGCCAGGCTCCAGAAGACTCTGTGGGCTAAGAAATCTGTAGGAAGACAGGCCTACCTTGACCTGAGCAGCTAGGCTGTCAATTCCAGTGATTCTGTCCACGTCTGGAGGTCTTTGGATGAAAGGCAGTTTTGCCTAATGGTCAGCGCTCGGCAGTTGAAGCAAACTGCAGGACGTTGTTTCATGCGCCGCATCTGTCTTCTTTGGAGGGAGCAGAGAGCTGCTGCTAGGAGCCAACCTGTCTCTTTTTGCTATGAAAAGTTTTTAATAATTAAATATTTAAATATCACATTCCCCAGATCTCTGAACAGTTGAGGGCTGGATTAAATATAGCTGCAGTATACTGGCTCTTAACAGGTAAGATCCAGACTTGTAAAAAGGCAGAAAGAAACTGCTGGCAATGGAAGGTTAATGTCAGAATTGACAATGGTAGAGAACAGCTTAAGGCATTTTTGTAAGACTTAAAAGTACATACCAGTTTAAAATATGAGATTTAGGATTTTGTAATCTGAAATGAGATGTAATAAACAATTATTATACATAGAGTGAACAGGAATTGAGCAACGTGGATGACTCCGATGGGCCCTATCAGAGACATACCATTTGCACAAAACACATGTAGCAGAGTTAACAGGAGAATTTTAGTGAAGACCTGGTGAAGAGGCAGGGTGAAATTGGGAGAGCTTGGTCTCAGGTCTCCAGTTCTTCAGCCGGTCCGGCACGGTCCGGGGGAACCAGGCTGGCGCCAAGCCTGGAGCCCCAGTCCCGAAATCCGGGGACACAGCCGTTGGGTTCGGCACCAATGTTGTTCTTTTTTTTCTTAAAGACTTAGTAGCTGGATAGCTGCACGTAGCTGCGCGGAGTCCTGAGGAACACGTGTGACCAGGGCGGCGGGTGAACAGGCGGTGCAGCAGCGGGTTAATGGCACAGACACAGAAAATAGACATAAAGCTTTATTAAGAGAGAGAGAGAGAGAGAGAGAGAGGGAGAGAGAGAGAGAGGGCGCGTGTGCACACGCAAAAGGGGGCAGTGAGAAGAGAGAGAGGGAAGAGATTCAGGATGACTCCAAGAGACCAGAGGTCGCTGGGAGTGGGCGTGGAAAGTGGCGGGGACCAAAAGAATAACAGTTGGGAAGGGCCGTCTTTTCCACAGAAGAATGGACTCTCGGATTGTGTGGAAATGGGATCGTATGACTTGGAACAGTAGAAGTTACAAACATGACTATCAAGGGTCTAGAGACCTTGGGCCCTGCTGACCAGCTTGACAAAGGGGTACATCACCAATGGAAAGGGACATCCTGAGGCTATTGCTCATCAACAAAAGAGAGCAGTAAATTCAGGTATCTTCTGGGGTGAACAGATATCTTGCTGTAAGAGCGTTCTGGCTTTAATGCCTGCAGGTTAGTCAACCCAGAAGCTGCCGTTTCTCCTGTAGTGATGCCATCTGTCATCAGTGCCCTTGCAGTTGCTTTGCTCTGGGACTTATTATAGGCCTCAGGACTACAGATGCAAGAATTGGATTAAGAACACAAAACAAGCCGGGCGGTGGTGGCGCACGCCTTTAATCCCAGCACTCGGGAGGCAGAGGCAGGCGGATCTCTGTGAGTTCGAGACCAGCCTGGGCTACAAGAGCTAGCTCCAGGACAGGCTCTAGAAACTACAGGGAAACCCTGTCTCGAAAAACCAAAAAAAAAAAAAAAAAAAAACACAAAACAAAGCGGAGCAGTGGTGGCACACACCTTTAATCCCAGCACTCTGGAGGCAGAGGCAGGCGCAGAGGCAGGCGGATCTCTGTGAGTTCCAGGCCATCCTGGTCTACAAGAGCTAGTTCCAGGAGAGGCTCCAAAGCTACAGAGAAACCCTGTCTCGAACCCCCCCCCCAAAAAAAAGACAAAAGACCATGCTAACTCCAAAGTATAATAGGCTAAAGTAACCTTTGAACAAAACTTTTTTTCTTTTTATTTCTTTCTCCCTTGGAAAAGGACACTCTTACAGTTTTTTAAGCAGTGATCTCATGTAGCCTAGGCTGCCCTGCAACTTACCCTGTCCCACAATAGCCTCCAGCTCTCATCGGTCCTAGCTCATCCTTCCTCCCGTGTGTTATGATTATGTTGCAAGCCACATTCAATTTATAAAGAATCTTTAATAAAATAGTGGCACAATGCCACTGTTGTAGTGTGCATCTGTAAGCCCTGCCCTGGGAAGGAAGATGCGGGCAGATCTCTGTGTGGTTGAAGCCAGCCTAGTCTGTATAGTGTATTCCAGGCCAGTCAGTTTTACATAGTGAGACTGTGTTCCTAAATAAATTATATATATATATACTATATATATAATTTATTTATAATATAATTATTAATATAATATAATTATATAACATAATAGCATAAATGTAAAACAAAATAAATATTATTTTAATGGGCTTAAATAGTTGCAGAGTTATTTAAATGATTGTGTCCTCAGGCCCCTTCCATGATTATATGATAAAAAGAAAAAATGACATTTCTTTTTTTAAAGATTTATTTTATTATGTATACAATGTTCTGCCTGCATGTCTACCTGCAGGCCAAAAGCTGAAACCAGATCTTATTAGAGATGGTTGTAAGCCACCATGTGGTTGCTGGGAATTGAACTCAGGACCTCTGGAAGAACAATCAGTGCTCTTAACCGCTCCAGCCCCATGATTTTACATTTTTTTTGGATTTTTTTTTTTTTTTGATGTTATGTGTGTGAGTGTTTTGCCTCCATGTATATATGGGTTCCATGAGCATGCCTTAGTGCCTGCAGAAATCAGAAGAGGGTGTTGGATCCTCTGGAGCTGGAGTTGTACATGGGTTGAGCTACCATCACATCAGACCCTCTACAAAAGCAACAACTGCTTTTAACTGCTGAGCCTTCTCTCCAGCCTCTCAGGACAAGATGACTTTCAAATGACTAGCATGTCTACAGTACTGAAGTGAGTGGAATCTAATTCTAAAATTGAAGTAGCAGAGAATGATACAGTATGAAGACGGACGTACCAAGCCTTTCATCCCATTTTCATGATGTGTAGAGGTTCAGGAGAAGAGGTAGTATTTTTAGCGAAAATGATCGTGAGATTTCTGATTGGACAGTGGTGGCTTCTTTTTGGTTTTTTTGTCTTTTTTTTTTTTTTTTTTTTTGATTTTTCGAGACAGGGTTTCTCTGTAATTTCTAGAGCCTGTCCTGGAACTAGCTCTTGTAGACCAGGCTGGCCTCGAACTCAGAGATCCGCCTGCCTCTGCCTCCCGAGTGCTGGGATTAAAGGCGTGCGCCACCACCGCCCGGCTAGATAGATTCTTTTTTTCAACTGTGGTCCCTTATCACCTAAGACGTTTTTATTTAATATGCAGTGTTAATGTACAAATTAAATAGTTACTGATAATAAATCACTGAGGGTAAATGAAGCTCTGTGGTAGGGCAGCATCATTTTTTATAATTTATTTATATTTTGTGTATATTGGTATTTTGCTTGTATGTATGTGTGAGAGTGTCAGACTCCCTAAAACGGGTTGTAGGTATTGAGTTACTCTAATGATGCTTAATTCATAGTCATAGAAGCCAGGCTTGCATCAGCACTAACTGCAGCATATTGACGGGCTTGTCCTAAAACCAAAGGGAGCAACAGAATAACGTATGAGAAGGCATGAGAGGTCAGGTAGATAAAGAGGTAGCTGACTGTAAAAAGGTCTTAGGGAGCACAATAGAGGTTTAGATGTTATGCCAAGGACAGTTGGGAGGAGAGTTAGTCACACCATACTCTTAGAAACACTAGTCCATTGACTACCATGTAGAGAATGTATCAAAAAAAAAAGGCAGCTTGGAAGTAGAGACTAGGCAGGAAGTTAGTGCAGATCCAGGTTCACTCACTAGGTCAATGTGTACTGAATACCAGACCAGGAGCTGTGCTGAGACAGTGGTGACAGAGCAGCGGATGAGACAGCCTGGCTCCTGCTCCAGCGAATCTTAGAAAACAATGGAAGAAATGACAGAGCACTTGTGTGTGGCAGGATCTCTAGAGGAGAGGGGGTTTTTGTTGTTTGGATTTTGTTTTGTTTTGTGTTTTTGAGACAGGGTCCAACTACATATCCCTGGCTGGCCTGAAACTCTCTATATATACCAGGCAGACCTTGAGCTCACAAAGATTTGCCTGTCTTGACCTTCTGAGTGCTAGGATTATAGACTTGCCCCACACCTACTTTGGTATGATTTTTGTTTGTTTTTGTTTTTCAAGATACGGTTTCTGTGTGTATCCCTGGCTGTCCTGGAACTCACTCTGTAGACCAGGCTGGCCTCAAACTCACAGAGGTCCGCCTGCCTCTGCCTCTGGAGTGCTGGGGTTAAAGGCGTGCACCACCATCCAGCCAAGATTTATTTTTTTAATATTGTGCATGTGTATGGGTATGTGCACATGAGTATAAGTGCCCGTGGAAGTGAGAAAAGGGGATCGGATTCCCCTGAGAGTCGAATAAGCAGTTGTGAGCCTAGTAGGAACTGAACTCCAGTCCTCCAACTCTAACCCCAGAAAGGGAGCTTGGAACAGTTGTCAAAAGAACTTTAAAGGGTAGAATTGCCAGTTAGGTGACCCTGGACAAGGTTCAAAGTCAGCCTTAGAACTTAGGTTATAGGACACCAAAGTCTGCTGTTAATCACTAAATTCTTTCAGTAGTTAGCTTTCATTAATATATAAGGTATTGGTGAGAATTAAGGGCTGGGCAGTGGTGGCACATACCTTTAATCCCAGCACTTGGGAGGCAGAGGCAGGTGGATCTCAGTGAGTTCGAGGCCAGCCTGGTCTACAGAGTGAGTTCCTAGACAGCCAAGATGGTTACGCAAAGAAACCCTGTCTCGAAGAACTAAAAAATAAATGAGAAATGAATGAATGAATGAATAAATTTGAAAAAATCAAGAAGAAATT
The DNA here is from genome assembly GCF_903992535.2 of Arvicola amphibius. Classification (NCBI taxonomy): domain Eukaryota; kingdom Metazoa; phylum Chordata; class Mammalia; order Rodentia; family Cricetidae; genus Arvicola; species Arvicola amphibius. Next base: position 51,016,903 of record NC_052050.1, read on the forward strand.
CAAGGTTGTAACATGTCTTCCATTTTCCCTTTATAGGCTGGTTTACCATGACCTCTTTAAAGACCCTCTTAACTGGTCAAAAACTGGTGAAGCTGTCCCCGAAGGACCCCTAGGAACCTTAAGAGCCTTGTGCAGGACAGGTCCCGGCCCTGTCACCATTGCTCTTGACTCTCTCAGCTGGCTGTTGCTTCACCTTCCCTGTGTTACACTCTGTCAAACTCTGCATGCTCTGAGCCATCCAAGTGTCTCCCCAGGTGAGTTTCCTCCTTTGTTATTTCCCTCATGGAGTCACTCCTGGCAAAGAATGTCACCCCTTCCTCTCCTCTCCAACAAGAGGCGTCAGGATCTCCAGTCCGATGCTCTGCCATCTCCTTAACCTTTTGGGGGAAATTGGGGGATAGAGTGTTGGTTGTTGGAGATGTGTTTTAAGACTGTGTGTCTAGCTTGGCATGGTTGGGCACATCTTTAATCCTAGCACTCAGGAGGCAGAGGCAGGTGGATCTCTGAGTTTGAGGATAGCCTGGTCTACATAGTGAGTTCCAGAACAGCCAGAGCTTCATGGTGAGACTCTGTCTCACAAAGGAAAAAGAAGGAGCCAGGCAATGGTGTTCCATGACTTTTAATCCCTGCACTCAGAAAGCAGAGATAGGTGGATCTTTGTGAGTTTGAGGCCACTTTGGTATATACAGCTAGTTCCAGAAGAGCCAAGGCTATACAAGCACCGTCTTGAAAAACAAAAGCAAAGAAAAAAAGTTATGTGTTTCTGAGTTTGCATACCCATGTCTGGTGAGTATATGCAGGTGTGCGTGTGCAGGTTCATGTACCTCTGCAAATGGAGGCCAGAAGAGGGAACTGGTTGCCTTCTCTGTCCTTCTGTCTGTTTCTTTAAGGCATAGTCTCTCCCTGAACCTGAGACTTGAGCTGGATTATAGCCTGTACCTGGACACTGGCCTTATTGCATGAGTGCTGGGGTCCAGATCAGGTCCTTATGAGTGTGAAGTAAGAACCCTTAAGTGCTGAGCCGTCTCTCCAGCCCTGGGTGGGGTGCTTGTTTTATTGTTCTTGATTTTTTTTTTTTTTATATGGAGTCTGTAGTCAAGGGCTACTTAGAACTCTAGAGCTTCTGCCTCCCAACTCTAGAACTGCACCACCATGCCCAGGTCAAGAGAGGTATGGAGGGGGGGGGCGCTGGAGAGATGGCTCAGTGGTTAAGAACACCCCCTGCTCTTCCAAAGGTCCTGAGTTCAATTCCCAGCAATCACATGGTGGCTCACAACCATCTGTTATGAGATCTGGTGCCCTCTTCTGGCCTGCAGGCAGAGTACTGAGACTACTCTATATATAATAAATAAATCTTTAAAAAAAGAGAGAGAGGGGTATGAGGATTTTGTCTTTTTTTGCCTGCACATATGATTGTGCAGTGTGTGCATGCCTGATATCTGCAGAGGCCAAAAAAGAACACTGGATTCCATGTAACTGAGGTTTCAGGTGGTTAGTTGTGAACCAGCAGGTGGGTGCTGGGAACGGTACTCAGGTCCCCTGGAAGAGCAGCCAGTGCTCTTAACTGCAGAGTCCTCGCTCCAGCCCCAGCTGTGTTTGTCTTGTTTCGTTAGCTTCTCTTTATGCACTGGCTGTTCTGTGGGTTGTTATCTTAGTTCTCTACTGTTTTGTTTTAAATACAAAGTCTTATAGATTCCTTACAACCAGAAAATCAAAGCTGGCCTCAACGGAATATGTAGCCAAGAATGACATTAAACAACATTTTTTTTTTCATGAGAATTTTATGTGTCAACTGGGGATAGCCACCACACAATCATTTGTTTTCTGCCTTTTGATCAGGGAGGGTTTTCTTGTAACAGTCTTAGTGCAGCTAAATCCTGCTGAAGGATGTACAGGATCTGGCTGGGAGGAGAGGTTGGATCAACCTTGAGCTCTGAGGCCAAGTGTAGACCTGTACCACCATGCACAGTGTGTAAGCTGCCAGTCTACAACCCAGGGCTTCTTGGATGCCAGGCAGGCACGCTTAGTAACTGAGCTACATCTCCAGCCTCTCATTCACTTATTTTACAAATGTAAATATAGGCAATGTAAGGAACTGCTTTAAATAATAGAAAAATAAAGACTGATCCTTACAACTGAGTCATTGCCTTCTAGAAGCTTGTTCTCATCAAAGGTACAAAGAAGTAAACATGGAGAAAATGAAGCTCAGCACCCTCTTGGCCTCAGGACACCCACACACATCAATGAAAATAAACGGTTTTTTAAAAATTAGAACTGACTGTGGTGACACACACCTTTAATCCTAGCAAAGACTAGGATTTTGAGTTCAAGTCCAGCCTGGTCTATATAAATTGAAATCCTTGCCAGCCAAGGCTATCTAGTGAGACCTTATCTCAAAATAAATAAATGAAGCTGGGCAGTGGTGGCACATGCCTTTAATCCCAGCACTCAGGAGACAGAGGCAGGGGGATCTCTGTGAGTTCAAGGCTAGCCTGGTCTACAGAGTGAGTCCCAGAACAGCCAGGACAGAGAAACCTTGTCTTGAAAACTCAAATAAGTGAGTGAGCAAATAAATAAATAGATAATAAACTGTTTCAAATTGGGCAGTCCAGCAAGACAGCTAGTGGGTAAAGATGCTTGCCACCAAGTCTGAGGAGCTTTATTCAACGCCTGAGTCCCAAGTGTTGGACGAAGAAAAGATTTCTAAAAGTTAGCGTCTGATCTCTGCAAGTATGCCATGGCACATACACTATGGAAAATATACATGCATACATAAACACAAGATAAATGTAAAAAATAAAACGTGCCAGTGTTTGGCACAGTGAGTCACACTCTTAATGTGTCCAGAAAGGAAGGAAGACTACCTGATACCCACATCATACAAGCAGTTCAGTAACTGACGAGGCTAGAAGTTTGTGGACACGAGCTAAGAGTGCCTGTGTTGTGCTGAAAGGTAGAGGTCTGGTCCCCTGTCATGTCTGAATTGGATAACTAAGGTGTGGGCCAGTTAAGCACAGAGCAGTATGGTAAGATAGGAAGACTGGCCGAGGTAGGTCCAGTTACGGTAGGGCGTGGACCTCTCCTTCCTTCTCCTCACTGTTTACTCCTGGGCCTTTTACCTAATGCTGCCATGTATCTTTCATGTTCTGCATTTCTTGTCCCTATGCAGGTGCTGACCCCCTAGTAGAGCAGGTACGAGTCCTGGGCCTGCTACATGAAGAGCTTCATGGTCCTGGCCCCATGGGAGCGCTGAGCACCCTTGCTCATACAGAGGTGACTCTGAGTGGTAAAATGGACCAGACTTCAGCCTCCATCCTCTGTCGAAGGCCCCAACAACATGCAACTTACCAGGTCAGGGAGACAACACAGAAGACTGGAGATCAGCACTAAGGACCAGTGTCTTAGTCAGGGTTACTAATGCTGCTATTACAACCATAACCAAAAGCAAGTTGGTGAGGAAAGGGTTTATTTGGCTTACACTTCCATGTTGTGGTCCATCACTGAAGGAAGCCAGGCCAGCAACTCAAAACAGGGCAAAGCACCATGGGGCAGAAGCTGATGCAGAAACTATGGAGGAGAGCTGCTTACTGGCTTGCTCATCATGGCTTGCTCAGCCTGCTTATAACATGCAGAACCAACAGCCCACAAGGGACTCCCCACCCACAGTGAGCTCGGCCCTCGCCTGTCAATCATTAATTAAGAAAATACCCTACAGCTGGATCAAACAGGAGTTTTCTCAATGGAGGTTCCCTCCTTTCAGATGACTCTAGCTTATATCAAGTTGACATAAAACTAGCCAGGTCAGGCAATGTGATGGAAAGAGCAATAAAAACTGATGATGTTCACTCGGGAGGCAGAGGCAGGCGGATCTCTGTGAGTTCGAGGCCAGCCTGGTCTACAAGAGCTAGTTCCAGGACAGGCTCTAAAAAAAGCTGCAGAGAAACCCTGTCTCGAAAAACAAAAAAAAAAAAAAAAAAAAACTGATGTTCAGGGGGCTGGAGAGATGGCTCAGTGGTTAAGGGCATTGGCTGCTCTTCCAGAGGACCCAGGTTCAATTCCCAGCACCCACATCACAGCTCACAGCTGCTTTAGTTCCAGTTTCAAGGGTTTCTAACACCCTCACACAGACATGCAAGCAGGTAAAATGCACATAAAAACTGATGTTCACTTGGGAGGTAGAGGCAGGAAAATCAGGAGTTAAAGGGTCCCTGCGTTCTCTGTCATTTTCCTCATTCAGTCTTCATAGCTGTCCTGTGAAGGGATTGTTCACCCTTGCTTTTAGACTGGAAAATAAAATGCAGGCGTGTTAAAATTTAAGTCACTTAGCTAAGTATAAGTAATAAACACCAAGTAAAATACCTAGGATTTGAACTCAGGTATCTTGCTCAGCTCAAGAGTCTATTAACTAGCCAGACGTGATACATGCCTTAAATCCCAGCACTTGGGAAGCAGAGGCAGGCGGATCTCTTGAGTTTGAGGCGCAGCTGGTCTAATAGTTTCAGGACAACCAGGACTGGAGAGATCCTGTCTCCAAAAATTAAAGAGCCCGTTAACTTAGCCAATTAAGGAGGCTGTCTTTTTTGAGACAGGGTTTCTATGTAGCTTTGGAGCCTGTCCTGGAGCTAGCTCCTATAGACCAGGCTGGCCTTGAATTCCCAGAGCTTCTCCTGCCTCTGCCTTAAGGAGGCTGACTTACAGCAAATAAATGAGGGATTTCTTTTTCTTCCCTAGACTTGGTCGTTCTCCATTCTTCCTGACTTCAGCCTGGATCTCCATGAGAGGCTTCCCCTCCATTCCAAGCTACCCTCCAGTCACACAACTCAGGTATCTAAAAGTGGCAGAGCCAGAACAAGGTGTGAGCTTGCAGTCTGGCAAAAAGAAAATAAAGCTAGAGATGTTAACCAGGCAATGGCAGTGCCCATTTATAACCCTTTACTGACATACATGCCAGCCAACACCAATGAACATAAAAAATACAAATAAAAATAACAAAGGAGCCAGGCGGTGGTGGCGCATGCCTAAATCCTAGCACTCGGGAGGCAGAGGCAAGTGAAGCTCTGTGAGTTCAAGGCCAGCCTGGTCTACTGAGCAAGTTCCAGGACAGCTAGGGCTACACAGAGAAGCCCTATCTTGAAAAACCCAAATAACAAACGAATGAATGAATAAATGAGGGGGGCAGACAGTAGAAGCAAGTAGATCTTGAGGTCAAGGCCAGCCTGGTCTACAGAACTAGTTCTAGGATAGCCAGTTACACAGAGAAACTCTGTCTTTTTTGGGGGGTGGAGGGGACCTAGATATGTTGGGAGTCTGGATTGAAAAGTAGGACTGATCAGCTACAGCGCTTGTTCCTACAGGTGGATCCCACGACTCATTTGACCTTTAACCTTCACTTATCCGAAAAAGAAAGAGAAGCCAGAGACAGCCTCACTCTGCCTTTCCAGTTCAGCTCTGAAAAGTAAGGTTGGGCTGGGACCTTAGCGTCTGGATCACAGGAAGGTGGGGTGATGGCAGGTTATTGATTAACCTCAAGATTTTATAGGGGCTGAAGTCCGCCTCCAGAGACAACTCCAGGGAGTGGTTCTACCCACCTAGACACAATTCCCACCATGATACTTCTTTCCAGTAGATCTATGGTCCTGGCTGAGCCAGACCAGATGGGGAGGTGGCCCTCTTCTCCAGGTAGCAGTGCCAAAACTGTAACGTATATGGGTATGGTGAGGGCTGGTTCACAAGGGCTTAGGAAGTACCTCTTGCTCTGAGCCTGGTGTTTGGGTGTAAAGCAAGACTGGAGGATCTTTCCCTTCCAGCTCTAAGGATGGGGTTTGTTAGAGCAGTCCCTGTTCCAGGGCCTAGTGGTACTTTCAGCTCTGATTACTCTTGGAACAAGACATAGGGTGGGTTCCTAAGCAATCATCACTGTCACCTAAAAGGAACTCTCCAGACCTGACTCATCGCCACCCTCATTCATCGTTGCTTCTTCCTTCCTCAGACAGCAAGCACTGCTGCGTTCTGGCCCAGGCCAGAAAACTAGCCACATCTTCTATGAGCCAGACGCTTTCGATGATGTGGACCAAGACGACCCAGATGATGACCTAGACATTTGACTAGACAGGAGAGGAGGACTGTGGCTTAGAATCATCCTATTGTGTGCAGAGACTGGTCCCTGCCCTCCCTCTGTTGATTGTCTGTGGAGGCCCCGTCCTGTGAACCAAGGAGTAGCGTCTAATCGGGGCAGAAAGTGTAGTGAGAGTGTCGTGTATAGCATGAGAACAAGAAACCTCCCTCTTCCCATGCCTGTTTCTAATAAACCAGATAAGTGTGTGTGTGTATTAATCTAAAATGCTCCTTGGTAACTACTTGGTAGGTGTTGGGGGTAGGGTTGGTGAGATGGCTCAGCAGGTAAAGGTAAAGCTTGCCACAAGCTTACTGACCTGAGTTCAATCCTGGGAACCCACAGAAAGATAGGAGAGACCCTGCTTCACACAGCTGTCCTCTGACCTGTACATGCACATGTAGCATTTGAACACACAGGATAATGGTCAATGGAAAGATTGTAAAGTTAGGGGAGAATAGGTAAGAATCTGAGTCAAGGCATTAGGCCTAACAAAACGGGCACCACTGGTACTCGGTTCTGCTGCTACTGTGGGCACTTTAGTGCCGAGTCCTGTGCAGGGATCTGGGTGTGCAGAAAGGAGGCCTGAAGAGACGCCTAATTTCCAAAACTTCATTTTTATTACTGTAGAAAAAGCACGCCCACCCCATGTTTTGTGTCTTTTCCCAGTCCCTCCCCTAACTGCCCCCCCCCCAAGAACTGTACATGGTGTCCAGGGCTGGAGTGACCGGAGGCCTTTGTCCCACACCTTGCCGCAGGCTGAGCGCCCCAGCTCACACATACTCCTTGGCAGAATTCGACTTAGGGTAGGAGCGGGGTGCACGGTATGCGGTTTTGCTTTCACTGCCAGGACAGGAGCAAGAGAGCAGGGCACCTCCCAGGAGGACCAGAGCAGACCCTGCCCAGCCAATAAAGATGGCGGGCCCAAACTCGTACCTGTGAAGAGAAAGGATTGAGTCAAAACTTGGGCTTCACATCCTCCTCCCTGTCCCAAGTCCACAGATTTGTCTTCCTAGAAGACGTACTTAATATTCATGGGCGTCAAGGGGTTATAAAAGTCTGTGACAATCTGATGACCAATCCAGGAACATGCTACCAAGGCAGCAAGACCTAGAAAGAGAAGAAAGATTCTAGTATTGGGTGTCCACACCAAGACCTTGGCAATGCTCTCTGGGTGTTAAGAGTGAGCCCTTGGTCCCACCTGCCACGATGAAGACAATGCCTCCAGTCATGGCTATACGGGCCTTCTTCACTTTATCATCTCCCCCACAGCGCGTACACTTCATGCCCATCGTGGCGACAAGCATTGCCAGGAAGCCCAACACCAGGGACACCACCATTAGGGCTCGAGTGGCTTGCAAGGAGGCTGCAGAGGAGGAAAGAAAAGGTCAATGCTGGAAATGACAGGTAGCCTTATGATGGCGCCAACCTAAGTGCTGCACACCGCGCCCACTAACCCCTGGTCTGCAGTGTGCCAGTAGGGCTCCACCGCAAGCCTGGGGCCCCCTCGGTCCACCACAGGCCTTGGGCAGACAGTTCCCGCCCCCATCCCGCCACCGCGGCCATCCTGCTTCCCGCCCCGCCCCGCGCTCCAGAACCCGCCCGGGGCGCCGAGGTTTCGATGAAACCGCGCCAGGTAGGGGGAAGGGAGAAAGGGGGCAAAAAGAAAGTGCAGGTGGCGGCCAGGTCCCTCGTTTGAGCCACACCGGCCGGCGCGTGTCCTAGCTTTGGCCCCGCTATCGAGGCCACCGGGTTTGTGGCTTCAGCTAATCGACCGATAAGATTAGAGGCCACAAGTGCGGTCTTACGTCTAACGAGGGCACGATTCCGCGGCCCTAGGCACCTCCGTCCCGAACCTCCTTTGTCCCATAAAAAAAGCAGAAGACAGACCACTGACTGCCCAGAGTGGCGGGTGCCTCTTCCCAGGACTCCCCCGCTTCAAGCCGGGCAGAGGGGCATGGGCCCACGTGCAACTGCCAGCTTCCAAGCCCTCTTCCTCCCGGTCCCACCGACTGGGCTCAAGGCGTCCACTTCCTCCTCCCTGGCAACCCCGGGAGCCTGACCGTGCGGCCTCGGCCCTGCCCCACACCCAATCCCGCCACCTTGACTCCGGGCAGTCCGCCCCGTCGGTCCCGCGGTCTTACCCGCCAGGGCGAGCACCGAGTCGTACATTTTGCAGCTCATCATGCCGGTACTCTGCGTGACGCACTCCATCCAGAGTCCCTTGTACATGGCCTGGGCTGTGATGATGTTGTCGCCCGCATATGAACTCATCTGCCACTGCGGAATGGCAGTGCTCGCTATCAGGCCCACCCAGCCAAGCATGGCCATTGAAAAGCCCAGAAGTTGCAGGCCCGAATTGGCCATTTCCGTCTCAGAAAAGATGGGACGCTCCGGGAGGGCGACCCTACAGGAAAACAAAATCTGGGAAGCAACACAAAAAAATTCGAATGGAGATTTAAGTCACCCCAAGATAGGGGAGGGGGAAAAAAAGTTCTTTTAGGCCGGTTAACTGCAAATCTTGTTAACTGAGGTAAACACAAATCGTCCCCTCCGGTGAAGCGACACTCTCACAGCAGAGGGAACCGGCTTCGCCCGAAGGACTGGTTCCAGACAAAAGGGGCCCCGAAGGCCAGGCGGTTCCCTCCGGCGCGCTCAGAAACTACCCAAAGAAGTGGAGGGGCCGTTAGGGCGTGGCCCCCAGCAAGTATGCGGGCCCCTGGGCCCCCGGCTGCGGTGCACCCGAGCGAGCTGGGCGGTGAGTCGGCAGGTGCGGGCGAACAGGTGCGCCGCACCTGAGTATATATAGGGCGTCGGGGACACGCTCCCGCAGGCCACGGGCGCGCGGGAGCTGGGGCGGGACCGGAGGGGCAGTCGAGGGTGACCTGACGTCACCAAAGGGACACTCACCTGAACCGGAAGTCTTGGCCCCCACCCCCTCCTTGTCCAGGTGAAGAGGAAGAAACCCGAGCGCCAGTGTCACGCCCCTTCGTTTGCCTGGTTCTAACTGCTGATGGGAAGTAGGCGCAGGCTTCGCAGAAGTCCCTGGGGTCGGAGCCTCACTCCTGCAGACTCCAGGCTGCCCCTTCTTTTTCATACAGGTGCGCCTGGGTCGCCGCGGAGCCAGTGCCCACAGACGCCCCTGGAAAGGCTCCGCGCTCCCCTCTCCCTGCGGGTTTCGGCGCGGACTGTTTGTCTAGCCCTACTTTCCCCTCCACTCTCAGCTCCTTTGTCTTCAGCCTCCTACCATGGCCTGTGCCATCTTCAGTAGCCCTTACCCATTACAGTAAAACCAGCCCTGCTACCCCCTTCTAGGAATTTCTGCTCCACAGACGTGGTCTAGCAACCCTTGACTTCACTGCTCAAGCCCTCCACGTAGGCCCTCCACGAGGCATGGCTCTCCACAGCCCTACATCATACCTGATCCCTGAAGCCAGTGGTCACAGGACTTTAATACCTGAGCTCGTCAGTGTCTCCTCCAACGTCACGGCAACTTCTGCCTGAAGGAAGAAAACAGAGAGCCTCTCGAGGATGCGGAGTAGCGTAAGTCTGGGGTCAGAGTCTCTGCCACACCCAGCATTCCCCTCCCCCAGGTGCCATTTCAAGTCTACTCTCCACCCTCCTCACTCCTTCCCAGCCACACACTGTCCCTGACATTCTGAGCTTCCAGGGACCTGTGTGCCCTTCCACCCTCTCTAGCATTGCACTCCCTAAGGTGGTCTTTGACTCACCCCTAAAGAACCCTACCTCAACCTTACAACGCTTCCTACTTTCCCAGACTTTGAGCCCCTCCGTCCTCCCAACGTGTCTTCCCAGTTTCTCATTCTTCCCTTCTGTAATTTCGCTTCCTCCCAACTTTCAGTCTGTGGCTGCGCTCTCCGGACCCTTGGAGTCCAACGACACAGTGTGCCTGTCACTGCCTCCCCTAACTGTTTCTAGTTCCTTCTCCCAGCCTGTCTCTCCTACCACCCCCTACCCCTCTCAGACCTTCACACATCTTACTCTTGCCATTATTTACTTATTTGCGGCAGGGGGCGGGGAGGTATTGAGACAGGGTTTCTCTGTGTAGCCCTGGCTGTCCTGGGACTCCGTCTGTAGACCAGGCTGGCCTCGAACTCAGAGATCCCTGCCTCTGCCTCTCAAGTGCTGGGATTAAAGGTGTGCGCCATCACTGCCGGGATTTCTTGCTATTTTTCGTCAATCCCTCTACCTTCCCACCTGCTCTTCCCCTACACATCTCTCTGTTAATCCGCCCTTCATTTATGCAATAACATACGTAAAGGCCCTTCTTGTTCACCTCATTTACCTGCTTTTGTATAAAATACAGACCTTTGTGAACTCTTATTTTTGTCTATTTTTTGACCTTTCGGCTTTTGTTTGGTGAGGTGGTTTGTTTGGGTGGTTGGTTAATTTTGCAACAGGACCTCACTAGACTAGGCTAGTCCTTACAAGAAAGCTGCCTGGCTCCGCCTCTGGGAATGCTGAGATATGGATGTGAACTACTCTGTACAGCTGCGATTTTTCTTTAAGGTTGTTTCCCTGATTGGATGTGGTTGGTGCATGCTTTTGGAAGACTGAGGCAGAACAGTTTGAAGCCAGCCTTCCAGGAGCGGAGTGGCTTCCAGCTCCGAAGGTCCGCATTTCTCATTATCTGCTTGTTTGTTTATCCAGCCATCATTATCACAGCCACAGGCCAAGGGCTCCAGCCCGTGTCACTGCTCCTGCCTTTTCCTAAAGTCACTCCCCAGAGTGCTCTTTCTATCTTGCCATTCTTTTTAAAGCGTCACTCAGTGGGAGGCTTGGGAGATGGCTCAGCCATGGAGAGAGTTTACTGTTCTTGCAGAGGACCAGAGTTCAGTCTCTACCATCCACATGGTCACTCGTAATTCTCTGTTACTCCAGGTCTAGGTGACCCATTGCCTCTTCTTCTTTTTGTTTGTTTGTTTTTGAGACAGGGTTTCTCTGTGTAGCCCTAGTTTAGCTGTCCTGGAACTTGCTATGTAGACCAGGCTAGCCTCCCAAGCGCTGGGATTAAAGGTGTGCGCCACCACCCCAGTTACCGTCATCATCATTATTTTTTTTTATTTTTTTTTTTTTTTTTTTTTTTTTTTTTTTTTTTTGCTTTTTGAGACAAGGTCTCTCCTTGAAGCCCTGGCTGCCCTGAAACTTGCAATGTAGATCAGGCTGGTCTGGAACTCACAGGACTCCTCCTGCCCCTGCCAAATGAGTCCTAGGATTAAAGGAGTTGGTTTTTACTGGGCAGTGGTGGCACACGCCTTTAGTCTTAGCACTCAGGAGGCAGAGGCAGATGGATCTCTGAATTCTAATCTGAGGCCAGCCTGGACTACACAGAGAAACCCTATCTCAAAAAAAAAAAAAAAAAAAAAAAAAAAAAAAGAATGTGTCCCCATGCTCAATTCCAATCACTCTTCCACCTTCCTCTGGCTCCCACATACACTTAAAAAATAACCAAGTAAAACCGGGTGGTGGTGGTGCATGCCTTTAATCCCAGCACTCAGAAGGCAGAGGCGGGCAGATCTCTATGAGTTCGAGGCTAGCCTGGTCTACAAGAGCTAGTTCCAGGACAGGCCCCAAAGCTACAGAGAAACCCTGTCTTGGGAAAAAAAAACCTAAATAAATATTAAAAATAAAATAAAAATCATTCGGTGGCAGTTTTTCTTTTTCTCCATTGTTGCGGGTTGAACCCAAGAGCCTCACGCAAGTACTCTGGCCGCTGAGCTACACCCAAGTGGCACTCTCGCCTATTGACCTACCTGCCCCGCCCCTCAGCTATAGTGGCCTTCTCTCTGTCCTCAGAACACACTGCATGGTCTACCCCACTAAAGCACCTTTCCGTCCTCTATGCCTGAGTGCTCTAGTCCATTTACCCCACCCACCTTCCTCTTCCCAGTGAACATGGTCATCCTTCACCATTTGGCTCAAGTCTCTTTGAAGAGGCCTGGCCTGACTACTCCACCCACGCTGAGTCAGGTCGTCTGCTCAGAGCTCCCATGGTTACCTGTACTTTTCCTTTTAAAGTTCCTATCATCGTCTGAAAGTACTTGTGTGCTTATGGATTAAGTTTCAATTTCCCTGGTGCACTGGGAAGTACTGACGTGTCTAGATTTTTATTACCAATGAATGAATTCTGAAAAAAAGGTTTTCATCCACTGCCCCACGCGTGTCTTCTGAGTTGCCTATAACTGGATTGGGCACTGTAATTAACCCTGGGAATACACTGGTAGACAAGACAGATAAGGGCGCCTGCCGAGCTCATCTGGCTTGTCTTCTGGAAGGAGGAAGCAGGGCAATAAAGGCATAAATGCTGCTTGTTTTGAAGGCAATGGAACAAGGTAATATATAAAGTTGGGTCCAATCTCTGGTGAGATCAGGGAGACTTTCTGAGCAAGTGACTGTTAATGAGTCAGTCATGAGGGAGCCATGCTATAAGCAGAAAGAAGAATGGGAGCAAAGGCCCTTGGCTGATCGCTCCTGTGGACCTTAGTCATCGCTTTGAAGCAGGATTGATTGTGTTTGTTTTGTTTCATTTTTGTTTTTGTATTTTTTTTTTGTTTTTCTTTTTCTTTTTTTCTTTTTTTTTTTTTTGGTTTTTTCGAGACAGGGTTTCTCTGCAGCTTTTTTTTTTTTTTTTTTAGAGCCTGTCCTGGAACTAGCTCTTGTAGACCAGGCTGGCCTCGAACTCACAGAGATCCGCCTGCCTCTGCTTCCCAAGTGCTAGGATTAAAGGCATGCGCCACCGCCGCCCGGCTCATTTTATTTTCTTTTTTTAATTCTCTTAAAATTTATTGATTTTTTTTTCTGCAGGGGAGAGCACCAGTACAATCCCCCCATGATCACAAATTATGCAGTCAAATTTCCTGTATTTGGGGAAGTCTCAGGGGTCAGCACATCCAGAGTGCTATGGAGAAGCCCTGCCCTATTTGTATCTTATTTACCAATACTCTGCATGTCCACCTGCACACCAGAAGAGGGCATCCAGTCCATGTGGGTGCTGGGATTTGAACTCAGGACCTCTGGAAGAGAACCACTGAGTCATCTCTCCAGCCGAGTTAGTGTTTTGTTTTTGTTTTTGTTTTGTTTTGAGACAAGGTCATGTTTCATGGGTCAGGGCAGTCTAGACTTCATGACCCTCCTGATTTCAAATGCTGGAATTACAGGCCTGAACTGCCATGCCTGGCTTTTTGGTGTTTTTGAGACAAGGTGTTACTATGTATGCCTGGCTGGCCAGAAACTCATTATGTGTAGTAAGAAGGCCCCAAACTGGGCTGGAGAGATGGCTCAGAGGTTAAGAGCAGTGACTGCCCTTCCAGAGGTCCTGAGTTCAATTCCCAGCAACCTCATGGTGGCTCACAACCATCTGTACTGAGATCTGGATCCCTCTTCTGGCCAACAAGGATACAGACAGACAGAACACTGTATACATAATAAATAAACAAATCTTAAAAAAAAAAAAGAAAAGAAAAGAAAAAGAAGGCCCCAAACTTACAATAACATTCTTGCCTCTTGCCTTTCTGCTGCTGGGATTGCAGGCTCAAGCCACCAGCCAAAAAGAGGTTTCCTTATGTTGCCAGTGTTGATATTTGGAGCTAGAAAGTCTTTGCTGTTGTAAGTAGGATAGTAAGTATACTTAACACTATCCTGAGATCTACCTGTGTTAGTAGAAATTAGATATCACCAGACCCCTCTGCCATACCTCTGTATGACACTAAGCTGGGAGTGGTAGCTCACACCCTTATTGTTTAATCTTGGGAGGCAGAGGTACCAACTGTGGAACATTCCAGCTATCCATCCATTTGAGTTCGTTTGTTCCTGCAATCAGTGGTTTACCTCAGGTATACTAGAGGGGGGGGGGGAAAGCCACAATGATGCTCACTGGTGATTCTAGCCCATGGAGTTTGTTAGCTAGAAAGGAAGGTGAGTGGGATAAATGGATTGAGACACCCACGAGAACAGAAAGGCTCTTTAATGGTATGGAGCATGGACAGTAAGTTTTAGGGACAGAAAGAAGGCCAAAAAACAAAACAAACAAACTAAAAACTTTAGAAACACCAAGAGAAATGCTGGGGATGTAATCAAGGAGAATCTCTGGGAATTGAAGGCCAGCCTGGACTACACTGCAAATTCCAAACCAGCCAGGACTACATGGGTTTGATAAGTAAATAAATAAATATTTAAAAACAAATAAGTGAAGTAACTAGGCAGTGGTGGCGCACACCTTTAATCCCAGCACTAGGGAGGCAGAGGCAGGCGGATCTCTGTCAGTTTGAGGCCAGCCTGGTAAACAGAGGAAGTTCCAGGACAGCCAGGACTACACAGAGAAACCCTATCTCAAACAAACAAACAAAAAAGCAAAAAACAAAACAAAAAAGAACCACTGCTTGGGCTGGAGAGATGGCTCAGCGGTTAAGAGCATTGCCTGCTCTTCCAAAGGTCCTGAATTCAATTCCCAGCAACCACATGGTGGCTCACAACCATCTGTAATGAGGTCTGGTGCCCTCTTCTGGCCTGCAGGTGTGCACACAGACAAAATATTGTATGCATAATAAATAAATTTTAAAAAAAAAAAGAACCACTGCTCTAGTCTTACCAATAGGCATCACTGTGGATTTTTTTTTTCTCTTTCTCCAGTAAACAGTTGAATGTGTAACATCACTGGCTGTCCTGGAAATCACTCCACAGACCAGGCTGGCCTCGAACTCACAGCGATCCACCTGCCTCTGGTACAAGAGATCAAGGGAAGCAAGCACTCTTAACAACTAAACCATTGATACAGTCCTGTGGTTTTTGAGGCAGGATCTTACTAGTTGATCCAGACAAGCCTGGAACTCACAGCCTCCCAAACAAGGAATTATAGGTATGTACCACCACACCCATCTAAACTGGCCTCCAATTCATTACAAAGCCAAAAATGGCCTTGAATTCCTTATCCTCTTGCTTCTTCCCGTTTAGTGCTGAGATTTCACGATGGGCCAGCACGTTCAACTTTATGTGGTACTGGGAATCAAACCCAGGGCTTCAGAAATATATCATCAACCACTGTACCAAGTGGTCTACATGCCAAGCCTCTTGGACTGTGCATGTGCACTCAATGCACACACGCATGCACACACACACACACACACACACAAGCTGGTTAATTTGTGGCTTTGTTTGTTAACTGTTTGTTTTTCTCAACTTGAAAGAAACTAGAGTTATCTGGAAAAAATGACTCTAACTAAGGGGTGGCCTCCATCAGATTGTCCATAGGCAAAGTCTGTGGAGGCATTTTCTTGATTCGTAATTGGTAATGAGGGCCCAGCCCATTGTGAGCGGAACCACACCCAGGCAGCTGGTCCTGGGTGCTATAAGAGAGCTAGCTGAGCAAGCCAAAGGCAAGGCAGTAAGCTGCATTTCTCCATGGTCTCTCCTCCAGTCCCTGTCCTGGTGTCCCTCGATCATGGACTGCGAACAAGCCAAAGAAGTATCTTTCTCCCTCGAGGGGCTTTTGTCATAGAATAGTTAGCTCAGCGTCAGAGGAAAACACTGAACAGTTTAAGTTTGGGTTTCAGTGTCTTGTTGTCTTTTGTTTGTTTATTTGTTTGAGACAGCTTCTCATATTTTAGCTCAGATTAGCCTAGAACCATGTAACCCAGGCTAGCCTCACATTCTCAGTCATCCTCCTGCCTCAGCTTCCCAAGTGTTTGGATTTCCACAGTGAGCTACCATGCAAGTTGAGCCACCATGCAAGTTGAGAGCCAGTCTCCTGGACATCCCGAATGAAAGACTAGCCTGAGCTACAAAGCAAGACCCTGTATCAGGAAGAACAAAGGTTACGGACATAGCTCACTGGTAGAGCACACGCTAGTGTGGAAAGCACTGGGTTTGATCCCCAGTATCTTCTCCCCCAAAAGGATGTTTAAGCTGTTACTAAAAACCCCTAGAGAGATACCTCCTTCCCTAGGTGCTTTGGGGTCCCTCCCACCTCCCACCCAACCCCACCTCTGGCTAGGAATTTTGTTTTGTTTTCGAGACTGGGTTTCTCTGTAGCTTTGGAGCCTGCCTGGAACTTGCTCTGTAGGTCAGCCTGGCCTCACAGTCACAGAGATCCACCTGCCTCTGCCTCCTAAATGCTGGGATTAAAGGCATGTGCCACCACCTCCTAAGTGCTGGGATTAAAGGTGTGCACAACCATGCCTGGCTTCTACTGAATTTTTAAACATTAGAAATAGGAACAATTTCTCATTTATTTGATTAAAATTTTATCAAGTCCATTTTGACCAAAACCTGTAAAAGTCTGACCACGTGACAGTCGTAAGGGTGTGAAGAAACTGAAATTTACACACTGCTGATAGGAGTGGGGAGTGGTCCAGTCGTTTGTAAACAGTTGGGAAGTTTCCTAGAGTTCCACATATGCCTATCACATAATTCAGCTTTTCTCTGAGGAAATGAAAGCATATTTCAATGCAAACACCTATTTAGAAATGCTTCTAGCAGCTTTACGTGTAATAAGCCCACCCAACAAGGGACTAGGAAAACAAACTGTGATATAGTCATGTATTAGAATATTATTCATGTGCCTGCCAGATGACTTAGTGGATACAGATGCTTGCCACCAAACCTGATAATTCAAGTTTGAGCCCCAAGACCAACATCTGTAGGAAGAGAAAACTAACCCCCGCACGTTGTACTCTGACCTATGCATGTGCAATAGGATAGGCTCATGTGCACATGAAGATGCAAGGATATATACATACATAATACATACATACATACATACATGTAATTTAAAAATGCTATCCAGCAATAAGAAGGAATGAAGCCAGCCAGGCCTGGTGGAATATGCCTGTAATCCCAGCATTTGGGAGGTGGGGCAGAAGGATCAGAAATTCAATGTTATATTCAGCTATCTAGCAAATTCAAGGCCAGCCTGGGCTACATGAAGCCCTGCCTCAAAAGCAAACAGAAAATAAAGAAATGGGGCTGGAGAAGTGGCTCATGTTCTTGCCAAGGATGGAGTTTAGTTCCCAGCATCCACATCAGATGGCCTCACAGCTTTCTGTAACTCCCGTTCCAGGGTATCTGATGCCCTCTTCTGGCCTGTTTGGGCACTGGGTACACATATCCTGCACTTACATACATGCACCCAAAACGCTTATAAATATAAAATACATTCTTTTGAAGACAGAAGAAAGCTTTTGCGGTGGTCAATGCATTCGGTACCTTGATTATGGGGCTGTCACTGCCGTAAACTTTTGTCATAACACCAAACTGTACACTTTATGTGATGGTTTCAATGCCAATTATAGCTTTTGTTGTTGTTGAGACAGGGTTTCTCTGTGTAGCTCTGGCTGTCCTAGAACTCATTCTGTAGACCAGGCTGGCCTCGAACTCACAGACATCTTCCTGCCTCTGCTTCCTGAGTGCTGGGACTAGCCTCCTGCACCCAGCTCAATATCAATTATAGCTTAGTAAATCTACTTTGAAAAACAAATAAACTGGGAAGTGGTGGCGCACACCTTTAATCCCAGCACTCCAGAGGCAGAGACAGGGGGATCTCTGTGAGTTTGAGGCCAACCTGGTCTACAGAGCGAGTACCAGGACAGGCTCCAAAAAGCTACAGAGAAACCCTGTCTCAAAAACAAAGCAAACAAACAAGGAGAGAGAGGGGGAAAGGAAGGGAGGGAGGGAAGGGGAGGGAGGGAGGAGGAGGAGAGAAGGAGGAGCGAGGATGAGTATCCTTCGTCTATGCTTCTAGTTCTGCTTCTGATCCTCTTCTTCTTCTTCTTCTCCTTCTCCTTCTTCTTCGCCTCCTCCTCCTCCGCCTCCTCCTCCTCCTCCTCCTCCTCCTCCTCCTCCTCCTCCTCCTCCTCCTCCTCCTCCTCCTCCTCCTCCTCCTCCTCTACTCCTCCTCCTCCTCCTCATCAGACGACATCCGAAGAAATGAATGCTGCTATTAGAGCCATTCTCAGCACTCTGAACATACATCATCCACTTCATTGGGGCCTGAAGATGCAGCTACTATTATCATTGCCCTTCTCATTTTACCATCTAGGTAAACAAAGCACAAAGAACTCAGGTCACTTTCCAAAGGGCAACAAGTTAGTCCGTAACACAGCTGGGGCTCAGCTCACAATCACACTCCAGACTGTGCCGCCCCTGGTGATGCTGAAGAAGAGGACAGTGGTGGCAAGGCCCTCCTGCGCTGCTGAGAGACGGGGAAGTCTGTCTGAAGAAAGCTGGCAGTGCAGTACGGAATCAAACTCGGCAGAACACCCTATGACTCAGCGACCCTGCTTTTACAGACAGTTATAAATATAGTCAGAGTCACGGTCAGGACACAGACAAACCTCCCAAAGGAACCGAGTATAAAATAATCCTTGCCACATTCTTTGTTGTGGTTGGAAATTGGATGGGACATGGGAGGCCATTAATGGGCTCATACACAGGTGAAATAAGACAACCTTGCCCGCCTCTGCCTCCTGAGTGCTTCCACTATGTGTTTTGAGACAAAGCCTCTCACTGTATTACTAAACAGAGTTAGGCTGACCTCCAGTTCTCTATGTAGCTCAGGAACTCCTGGTCCTACCTCCACTGCCTGAATGGAATTCTGGAATTACAGGCAGGTGACACCATGCCTGGTGTACGTGATGCTGGGATGGATTTATGGGTTCATAAATGCTAGATGGTCACTCTATCAGCCAGACCACACCCCCAACCTGGAGCTACACTTTTAAAGGAAAAACAGGCTGGGAAGGCAGCTTAGGAGGTAAAGCAGTTCCGTGCAAGCCAGGCAACCTAGATCCTCCCGTGGAAGGAGAGAACTGACACCAAGCGCTGTCTTCTGGACTTCCACAAGTGTGCCATGGTGCACACACACACTCACACACACACACACCACCAACAACAACATCAACAAGAACAATGTATTCAAAATCAAATAAACTAACAAAACAAAGATCAATGAGGACACGAATCAAGAACTGTGTTATGATGGATATGGTGACTCATATCTGTAATCCTAGTATTCTGGAGGCTGAGGCAGGAGGATTGCCTTGAATTCCAAGCTAGCCTAGGCAACAGAATGAGACTGTCTTAGAACTTACGTTATTAGTTCAGTAATGTTATTAATTTTTTAAAATATTTATTTATTTATTATGTATATAATATTCTGTCTGTGTGTATGCCTGCAGGCCAGAAGAGGGCACCAGACCCCATTACAGATGGTTGTGAGCCACCATGTGGTTGCTGGAAATTGAACTCAGGACCTTTGGAAGAACAAGCAGTGCACTTAACCTCTGAGCCATCTCTCCAGCCCAATGTTATTAATTCTTCATTTGTCCCAAACACAGGTGTGCGCAAGCACACACACACACACACACACACACACACACACAAACAGGGGGGGCTGGAGAGATGGCTCAGAGGTTAAGAGCATCGCCTGCTCTTCCAAAGGCCCTGAGTTCAATTCCCAGCAACCACATGGTGGCTCACAACCATCTGTAACAGGGTCTGGTGCCCTCTTCTGGCCTGCAGGCATACAGACAGAATATTGTTTACATAATAAAATAAATATTTAAAAAACAAACAAACAACAACAGGAAAGCGGAATGTTGTTTCTGGAACTCAGGGTGAAGCTCCATCTCCAGCCCAGAAGCCAAGCAAAGCGAATCTGAATAGATCCAGAGCTGGACGCAGGTCCAGGAAACATTCTGGGTTTTTCCTGCAGTCCAGTCTCTTGCCTCACTTGCCTCCACCTCCTTTCCTAGATACAGGGGTTGAGAAAACAAAAGTCTGCAGGGATTATCTTTCTGAGGCAAGGAGCAGAGGTTAGGAAAAGCTATAGTGGGCTCTGTGATAAACCAGCCCAGGGTCTCTGTAAAAGATCACCACACACACACACACACACACACACACACTCACACTCACACTCACACTCACACTCGCATGCATGCACACACACACACCGATGCATGCATGCACATGGGCACACATGCATGCACATGTGCACGCACACACACATGCATGCATGCACACAGCACACATATGCACACACACAATGCTCCATGCAAAGTTTCCCTATTTTATGTGTCTCCTTTCCTTCCTTTCCCTATCTGCTATCCCTTCTCCCAGTTCCAGCCTCTTTTCTCCTTCCCAACTCTCTCTTATTCCCTGAATCCTCTACTTTTCCAACACTCTTCTGCTTGTTTTGTTTTGTTTGTTTTTTTAAACAGGTTTTGCTGTGGAGACCTGGCTGTCCTGGAAATCACTCTGTACACCAGGCTGGCCTTGAACTCACAGAGATCTGCCTGCCTCTGCCTCCAGAGTGCTAGGATTAAAGGTGCACATCACCACCGCCTGGCTTCTCCAACACTCTTTTAAAAAAAAAAAAAAAAGACAGTTTCAGGTAGCCTATGTAGTCAAGAATGACCTTCAAGGGAGCTGGAGAGATGGCTCAGCAGTTAAGAGCACTGACTGCTCTTCCAGAGGTCCTGAGTTCATATTCCCAGCAACCAAATGGTGGCTCACAACCATCTATAATGAGATCTGGTACCCTATTCTGGCCTACTGGCAGGATACTGTATAAATAAATAATAAATCTTAAAAAAAAAGAATGACCTTCAACTTCTTGCTCTGGGATTATAGAATGTGCCACCATATGCCACCATACCCATAGTTCATAGTGCTGAGGATTCGTGCATGCTAGGCAGGCACTCTACATACATCCCCAACTCTTTTCCAAAGTCTTTTAAATCTTATTCATTCGTGTGTGTGTGTGTGTGTGTGTGTGTGTGTGTGTGTATGTGTGTGTGTAGAAGTGCAAGGGCAGGCAAGTAACCAAAAATCTTTTCTGCCACTTTGTGGGACAAAGGGATTTAACTCAGGCTGTTAGACACGTTTTATTTACTTATTGTAATTTATTTATTTATTTGGTTTTTTTGAGACAGGGTTTCTCTGTGGCTTTGGAGCCTGTCCTGGAACAGCTCTTGTAGACCAGGCTGGTCTCGAACTCACAGAGATCCGCCTGTCTCTGCCTCCCGAGTGCTGGGATTAAAGGCGTGCGCCACCGCCGCCCGGCTCCCTTCCTGCTCAGTCTGCCTCCCCTTCCAGCACCCTCTCCTCTTCCTTTCTGGTGATAAAGTACGGTTCCCATGTGCCTGACTGAAATCGGCAGGCAGACCCTCATTTCATCATTCAACTAACAGCGAGTATACCTTGCTCTAAGTTGGATGCATGAATAAGAAGACCATCGGCCCCTGGGACTGAACTGCGGAGAGCAGAAACGATAATGAATTGACTCTGAGAGAGAACATTTGACTGTCAGCAAGAAGGCCAAGAAATCTTCTCACAGAATTATTTTTATTTATTTTAGATTTTTAAATTTTATTTTATGTGAGTGAACATTCACATGTATGCTTGCATGTATGTCTGTGCACCACATGTGTGCCTGGTGCCCAAGGGAGTCAGAAGAGGGCGTCAGTCGCCTGAAACTAAAGTCACAAATGGTTGTGAGTCTTCATGTGGGTGCTGGGAATTGAACCTGGGTCTTCTGCAAGGACAAGTGTTCTTAACTCCTGAGGCCATCTCTTCAGTCTCAAGACACACTTGTTTTGAAAGATGAATAGGAATTCTCTGGTATTCCAGCATGCAGGGACAGGCAAAAGCACCAAGTGTAATCCCAGAACTCAAGAGGCCCAAGCCAAAGTATCCCAAATTCAAGATCAGACTAGCAGACAAAGTAAGTTCTAGGCCAATGCGAGGAGGGGAAGATGGGCAGGAAAGAGGGGGGAAAGTAGAACAGGGAGGAAGAAGAGAAAGGAAAGGAGAAGAAAACAAACAAACAAAAAAGTATTGAAAATTGTACTCCACCCTCCTTTCTCTTCTTCCTTCCTTCCTCCCTTCCTTCCTCCCTCCCTTCCTTCCTCCCTCCCTTTCTTCCTTCCTCCCTCCCTCCCTCCCTCCCTTCCTTCCTTCCTTCCTTCCTTCCTTCCTTCCTTCCTTCCTTCCTTCCTTCCTTCCTTCTTCCTCCTCCAAGACAGGGTTTCTCTGTGTAGCCCTGGCTGCCCTGGAACTCACTCTGCCAACCAGGCTGGCCTCAAACCTAGAGATGTCTCTGCCTCTTGAGTGTGGGATCAAAGGCGTGTACCACTACTACCCATGAGTGTGGGGTCAAAGGCGTGTACCACTACTACCCATGAGTGTGGGGTCAAAGGCGTGTACCACTACTACCCATGAGTGTGGGGTCAAAGGCGTGTACCACTACTACCCATGAGTGTGGGGTCAAAGGCGTGTACCACTACTACCCATGAGTGTGGGGTCAAAGGCGTGTACCACTACTACCCAGCAGTCCACCCTCCTTTTATTTTTAATTTAATTTTATCATTTTGTTGTGAATTAATGTTTTGCTTGAATGTATCTGTGTGCCACATGTGTCCAGAAGAGGTTGTAGGACCCCCTAGAACTGAAGTTACAGCTGTAGCATCCATGTGAGTGCTGGGAACCTGAGTCTGCAAGGGCAGCAAGTGCTCTTTACTGCTGAGCCATCTCTCCAGCCCCTGTGCCCTCCTTATTTATTTATTTATTTATTTATTTATTTATTTGTTCGTTTGTTTGTTTGTTATGTATACAATATTCTGTCTGTGTGTATTCCTCAAGGCCAGAAAAGGGCACCAGACCTCATTACAGATGGTTGTGAGCCACCATGTGGTTGCTGGGAATTGAACTCAGGACCTTTGGAAGAGCAGGCAATGCTCTTAACCGCTGAGTCATCTCTCCAGCCCCCCCTGTGCCCTCCTTTTTTTTTTTTTTTTTTTTTTTTTTTTTTTGGTTTTTCGAGACAGGGTTTCTCTGTGGCTTTGGAGCCTGTCCTGGAACTAGCTCTTGTAGACCAGGCTGGTCTCGAACTCACAGAGATCCGCCTGCCTCTGCCTCCCGAGTGCTGGGATTAAAGGCGTGCACCACCACCGCCCGGCCTGTGCCCTCCTTTTAAGGGAAGACGGAAGCAGGGGAAAGCAGTCACGTCACGATAGTCTGGACTAAAGTGGTAGAGGTACAGATGGAGAAAACCAAACATGCAAGAGAGGAAGGAGCTCAAAACACCAATGCTGGGAAGGTGAACTCATTGGGGTAAGGAAATTAGGAGGAAGTCCATGTTTGTATATATCTGTCTTATGGACTGCACCATTCAGGCTGTAGCTAGACACATGGGTCTGACGCTCCAGAGAGGGTTGGATTGTAGGTTAATGAAATCTCAGGGGAACTATTAATAGAAGAGACCCTAGCCCAGAGACTAGTTACCTTCGTCCAATCCACTGAGGTTCCTCGCTCTCCCTCTAGGTGGCGCTACAACCTTGCACTTCTGAGGTGCGTTTTCTGAATCGCGCTTTCTCTTCGCGATCTGGCATCTCTGTCCCTGGACGTGCCTAGGTCATGCCCTCTCAGCTGGAGACCCAAAACAGGAGCTGACTCTGGAAAGCATGTCACCCACGCGGCCAGCACATGCCTGGAGGCTCAAGGACTTCAGGGAGGGTGGTGTGGCTGGCGTGAGCACCTGTCCCTTGGGTCCCCTCCAAAAACCACGGTAGGGAATGTGTGGAGGGGACGGGCCAGTAGGCAGCGCCTCTCTCAGGGATGCGTAGAAAGAAAAGGCGACCAAGTTCGGTCCCTAGACACACTGGAAACGGAAGCTATTGGTCCCTTGGGTCATCCCCTCGTGGGAAGCATGTCGCGGACCCTTTAAGGCTCCATCTCCTTTGCCCTCCCCCGCCCGGGACAGGCTGGGACACCCGGGACCTGACATTTGGCGGAGTCTAACTTGAGATCTAAAAATAGCCACGCCGGGTTACTTCGGGGCATTGTTTCTGACACACACACACCCGCGTGCTCTGTGTCACCCTGCTGGAGTTACCCGGTACCCTGGCAAATGCACCTTAGCCCATGCCCTCCTCTTCGACCTCAGAGGGGGACCAGATGCACTCAACTCTAAGAAATTTCGCAGTCCAGAGTTTTGGATGACGGGTGGAGCCTTTTGTTCCAAGAACACTACTTTGAAAACTCCGAGGCTGGCGGGAACCATAGGGGCGTGTCTCCCCACGACACTAGGCTAGAGGTGGGGGCGTGGCCTTTTGGGGTGTGCGGGTTCCTGGCCAATGGGTGTCGTGAGGGGCGTGGCCCATGGCGGGGCGGGAGTGAGGAGGTGGCTACAGCTCCCCGCATCTTTTCCCCACCAAGCGGTTCTCACTAGATCCCGGAGAGCCCTGGTGCTCTCCGGCTCCTTGGCTGTGGCAGTGGGTCCCATCAGACGCGCCCTGTGCACATTACTTCAGGACGCCAGGGTCTTCTGCTTCTGCCCACCCGGCCGGGGCCAGACACCCTATTCGCTTTTTCTTACTGCAGCGCCCGAGTCTTCAGTTCTTTTAAAACAAGATGCCGTCGGGTTTCCAGCAGATCGGCTCTGAAGTAAGGTTCAGCATTCGGGGGCAAATCGGGACGCGGGTCCGGTTTTTCTTGGGCTAGGGTCGAGGTTGGGGTCAGCTAGGAGGCGGTTCCTGCGCAGGCGCAGGGGTTGGAAATGGGGGGCTGGCTATTTATACCCAGCCTAGACAACCCGTGACTGTCAGATTCCAATCCCGCCATGAGACAGAATGGGTCCGAAGGGCTCTTCAAGCGCCCAGGCTGCGACTGGATTCTGACGAATCCAGAGTTTGTCTCCTGTCTTACTGTGCGCAGCACTGAGTGGCTTCCTGCCCTCGACTCTACTTGGGAAGGCAGATCCAGAGTCTTACCCTCCCAGAGCTGCGGGTCTATTCAGACTCACAGGGTTTCTGGGACCGAAGCACTTCGGGGGCCCCACCCCCACTCCTGGCGCTCCTCCAGGAGGCTGAACTTTCTCTTGGCCTTGCGGTGGGTGGAGGGGCAGAGGGGAGTGTCAGCCCCCACCCTACCCCCCAGCTCAGGTTTCCTCTGGGAGACAGACTGTGCCGCCAGCAGCAGTCACCACTGCCACCGCCCCTCACACCACCATGCCTGCCTCTTCCCTTGGGCATAGCTCTCTCTCCCTGTTAAAATCCCGTTATATCCCCTGGTCCTTGGTCCCAGCTTAGGAGCTGAGGGAAGGTTAGGCCGAGATTTTAAAAGCAATGACCCAGATGCCCTTTCTGGAATGGCCCTTCTTGGGCCTGTTGAGGGCCTGCTGGAGCCGGCCGAGAGAACTTCCAGAAGGAAGAGATGAGGATTAGGGCTGATACTAATACTAAACTTAACAGTTTATAAAAACAGGCAATGTCTGGGATACTATTAACAGCAGATTTTAGCTTTTACAGTATTTCACAGACTGACAGGTAGTCCAGGGAGGCAGTATCACCTCACAAAAGAGGAAACTCAAGTTCCCTTCAGAGTGGGGAAGTGACTTACCCAAGGTCACACGAATCTAAGCCTGCCTCAAGGTCACAGGGGAATTCTGAGGTTCAGATCCTCAGACGTTTGGCCGTAATGTGGACCCAGACATGCGTTTTTTCTACATGCCCAGGTTCCTGTTGAGTTCTGTTTACAGTGGAATCTTTGAACAATTCCTAATATGGCCCACTTTCTCTCACCCCGTCTGCTGGATGGAGCCCAGGATCTTCATGCCCCAGCTGGGCCTGGGCCCCTGAAGGAAGCCAGATGTGATTTTATGTGACACTCTTCCCTTTGTTTTTGTCTGTCCAGGATGGGGAACCCCCTCGGCAGAGGGTGACTGGGACTCTAGTCCTTGCTGTGTTCTCAGCTGTGCTCGGCTCCCTTCAGTTTGGCTACAACATTGGGGTCATCAATGCCCCACAGAAGGTGAGAGATGGGACAGCTGTTGGGATGAGCACTCAGAGGTGACAGAAAGAGGTCTCTAGATTCGCTCCATGTCGTCCCCCAGGTGATTGAACAGAGCTATAATGCGACATGGCTGGGGAGGCAGGGTCCCGAGGGACCCAGTTCCATCCCACAAGGCACTCTTACTACACTCTGGGCTCTCTCCGTGGCCATCTTTTCTGTGGGCGGCATGATTTCT
Source organism: Arvicola amphibius (assembly GCF_903992535.2). Classification (NCBI taxonomy): domain Eukaryota; kingdom Metazoa; phylum Chordata; class Mammalia; order Rodentia; family Cricetidae; genus Arvicola; species Arvicola amphibius. The sequence goes on from NC_052050.1 coordinate 51,043,053, forward strand.
TCCTTCCTCGTTGGCATCATTTCTCAATGGTTGGGAAGGTATGGAGCTGGAGAGCAGGGGTGGGGAGGTAGAAAGGAGGGCCGTAGCATGGGTGCCCTGACCAGCCCTCCTCTTTGTGTGCCTGCCAGGAAAAGGGCTATGCTGGCCAATAATGTCTTGGCAGTGCTGGGGGGCACCCTCATGGGCCTAGCCAATGCCGCTGCCTCCTATGAGATACTCATTCTCGGACGGTTCCTCATTGGCGCCTACTCAGGTACCCATGGGTGCGATGGCTCTATTCTGTGGCCCTGCTGTCCTTAATCATGCATGGGCTTCTGTAAGGGAAGATGTAGCTACCCTCAGCCCTCTTTTCTTCCTTCTGCCCAGGGCTAACGTCAGGGTTGGTGCCTATGTATGTGGGAGAAATCGCCCCCACTCATCTTCGGGGTGCCTTAGGAACACTCAACCAATTGGCCATCGTCATTGGCATTCTCATTGCCCAGGTAAATAGGCCTGGCCTTGAGAGGCGTTAAGAGTAGGAGTTGGGTTGGACATCCATAGTTGGGCAGGAAGCAGTAAAGACACCTATCTTTCCTACCTTCTCCCACAGGTGTTGGGCCTGGAGTCTATGCTGGGCACAGCTACCCTGTGGCCACTGCTTCTGGCTATCACAGTACTTCCTGCCCTCCTGCAGCTGATTCTGTTGCCCTTCTGTCCCGAGAGCCCCAGATACCTCTACATCATCCGGAACTTGGAGGGGCCTGCCCGAAAGAGTGAGCTCTCACCTTGCATATAGCCCAGGCTCACACCTCCATCCCATCCATCTTGCTAGTACCCCTCCTCCTCTCAGGCTCCATAAGGCCTGACATTCCCCACCCCCAGGTCTGAAGCGTCTAACAGGCTGGGCTGATGTGTCTGATGCACTGGCTGAGCTGAAGGATGAGAAGCGGAAGTTGGAACGAGAGCGGCCCATGTCTCTGCCCCAGCTCCTGGGCAGTCGCACCCATCGGCAGCCTCTGATCATTGCGGTTGTGCTACAGCTGAGCCAGCAGCTCTCTGGCATCAATGCTGTACGTATGGAGACCCAGGCAGACAGTGGGTCAGGTAGCAATTTGGGGAAAGGGAAAAGGGAATAAGCCCATCTCCTCCATCAGCATTCAGGCTCAGTCCAGTTTGGTGTGGTTGGAAAGAAGGACCAGACATGCCATGGTCTTTCCTGCTCCCTCACTTGTAGGTTTTCTACTATTCAACCAGCATCTTCGAGTCAGCTGGTGTAGGACAGCCAGCCTATGCCACCATAGGAGCTGGTGTGGTCAACACGGTCTTCACGTTGGTCTCGGTAACTGCTTGCCTGTGGAGCGCCACATCACTGGGATTTTAGCCCTGGGTGCCTTGGAGATCCTACTCGTGTTTTTCCCCAACTGACCAGCTCCCCACCCCCCACCCCAACAGGTGCTCTTGGTAGAACGGGCTGGGCGACGGACACTCCATCTCCTGGGCCTGGCAGGCATGTGTGGCTGTGCCATCTTGATGACAGTGGCTCTGCTCCTGCTGGTGAGGCCTGGGGGCTGTGAGGACACAGTGGTCCAACCCACGGGGATAACCTCACGGGGCTCTGGGACTGTGTGCCGGGACCAGGGGAGCTCGGTTCTAGAGTCTGGTCTGCTTCTGAAGTACCCTGGCCACACCAGGGCCTAGCTATAGCACAAGTCTAGCAGTCCCTGTGAAGCCTCAGGACCCATAATTCCCAAAGAAACATCTTCAGAGCCAAGCTGGGAATCAACCATTACAGGACAAGAGACCTGGAAACCATCTGAGGCAGCCAATAAAATGGCAGCACTCAGGCACGCTCCACGGCAGCTCAACATTTGGGAGGCTGTGGTGAAAGACAAGTTCCAGGCCTGTCTGGGTAACATAGTGAGACCCTGTCTGAAAAATGGGTGAAGAGGGGGTTTTCCAGGGCCTGTTCTAGCCTAGAATGGCAACCTCTACCCAACAAGCCCTGGAAAGGAGATTTCAGTCCTCTGGGCCTAGGGAAAGGGGAGAGAGATCTAGAGAGGGCAGGGTCAAATTTTCTACTCTTCTTTCCTGGTCTCTAGGAACGGGTTCCAGCCATGAGCTATGTCTCCATCTTGGCCATATTTGGCTTTGTGGCCTTCTTTGAAATTGGCCCTGGCCCCATCCCCTGGTTCATTGTGGCCGAGCTCTTCAGCCAGGGACCCCGCCCAGCAGCCATGGCTGTAGCTGGTTTCTCCAACTGGACCTGTAACTTCATTGTTGGCATGGGTTTCCAGTATGTTGCGGTAGGTTTCCTGCCCTTTGCCCAGTTTCCCATTATCAGTGGCCAGAGGGGAGGCAACCCACCCCTAGTTCCCGCGCTGTCTGGTCAGGGACTCCCAGGCTCACAGGTAGTTTCTGGATGGCCACCCTGGTGGAACTACACCAGAGTCAAACAAGTGGGAATAGATGGGCCAGCAGCAGAGTTATCTTTTAAAAAATAAACAGTGGTATAATTTAGACCAGAAATAAAACGATAAACTTTCTAGTAATGCTATAAGTGGTTTAGGAATCTACTCCAAGCATACGCTCTTAGGATAGCAAAGGGTGAAAAGCTAAAGGGGTTTTTCCATGTAAATTTTAATTTCTGGTCATTTCTGTTATCTCTTAAAGGAGTCACCTGCTCCTTGAAGTAGCCCCAGCTCCCTATTAGTCTTTAGCTCCTTGCTTCCCAGCCCTCTGTCGTCAACACTTCTTTCTCCGACTGTCCCAGGATGCTATGGGTCCCTACGTCTTCCTTCTATTTGCCGTCCTCCTGCTTGGCTTCTTCGCCTTCACCTTCCTAAAAGTGCCTGAAACCAGAGGCCGGACGTTTGACCAGATTTCAGCTGCCTTCCGTCGGACACCTTCCCTCTTAGAGCAGGAGGTGAAACCCAGTACAGAACTTGAATACTTAGGGCCAGATGAGAATGACTGAGGGGCAAGGCAGGGTGGGAGAGCCGCCCTCTCCACCCATGCTCCTCCTTTCCTCTGCAGCACTTTAGCCCCCTTTCCCATCACCTCCAGGATGGAGAAACTACAGCCTGGAGAACTGGGAAGCTGAGGGAAGGGTGGTTCGTGTACCCCCTCATTCCCCTCCTGTGACTTGGATTATTTATGTGTTGTGGCTAGGCTGTGGCCACCCAGTGGGCTATTCTCCTCTTCTGCCTTCCTCCTGCCCCTACCCAGACTCAGCCTCAGAATAGTTTTGCTCCTTTTAGAGAAGCGGATCTGCAGAGGGAGGTGCTGGGTTGAATTCAGTGGGTGAGCAGAGCAGAGGTGGGGTATGAGATGAGCAATTTCCTACCAACTCTGACTCCGCCCACAATTTGGCACTTTCCCTGAATTCTTGCCACATAGACTCTGGGTGAAGGGGGTTCTGTCTTGACCCCGCCAGGGCAAAGGACACACCCTCCCAAAATCTAGCCTCTCCACAGTCCCTGTAGGCTCCTCTTTCCAGGGCGAAGGAACACAACAGTATATACCTGAATGTGGCAAGGAGCAGTAGCAAATAAGCATCAGTCTCTAGGCTTGGGGTGCTAGCCTGTTCCCCACAGCTGCCAAGGGTGGGTACCAGCTCTTTCTTGTTCCCCTCCAGGAAGGGTGCTAGACCTGAAAGCTTTTGACCAACCAAGGGCAAGAGGGGATTTGAAAGGCTGCCTATAAACACTGGTTGGGAGGGAGCCTTTGGATATTTTTGTATGTTTTGAAGAACGAGTAGGTAGCAGAAACCCAAGGGCTGCTGTATTAAATGTGTATATAGAGATTCATCCATAAAGTCACTGTATGAAGATGAGTGTCCTGTCATGGAGGAGCTGGAGGGTGGGTAAGACAGACAAATTGCCCTCAATCCTCTTTGTTCTGCTTTGGCTCAAGGGCTCAGAAGCCTCTAGAGTCTAGATTCTGTCAGTTATTCATATCCACTTCTATCACCCCATAAAAACAAAACAAAAACAAAAACAAAAAACCAGGGTCTCGATGGTCGACGGGTGGTGGTGGCGCATGCCTTTAATTCCAGCACTGAGGAGGCAGAGGCAGGCAGATCTCTGAGTTCAAGGCCAGCCTGGTCTACAGAGTGAGTTCCAGAACAGCCAGGGCTACACAGTAAGACCCTATCTCAAAAAACTGACCAGCAACAAAAACGGTCTTACTATACAGCCAGACTGGCCTTGTGCTTATAGTCAGCCGCTTGCCTCAGCCTCCTGGAGTTCTGGGGTTACAGGCCTGAATCCAAATGCCCCACTTTTTAAAAACACTGACAAAAGAGTCTATGTGGCCCAGGATGGCTTGGAATTAGGAACCCTACTGACTCAGCTTCCTGAGTGTTGAGTACATCTGGGTCCTTACTCTGACTTTCTCCATTGCTTCAGTTCACAGTCAATGTTTTATAAACCACACTGACAAGCGCCCAGGCACTGCAGAGGTCTCCCCCTCAGCTAACGGACCCATGTGTGATTCTCAGTGATGAGAAGAGTTATTGTCAGAACTGAACTGTCCGCGTGCATCTTAACCCCACACAGGGTGGTCCAGAAGTGAGTCACCGATGATCCCTCATCTCCAACAGAAAAGAGGCAGAGACTGAGACACCAAGAAAGCCTGCTTTTGTTTTTACTGGAGGCTCAGGTGGCACGTGACAGTTCATAAAATGGCTTCAGAGGTGTTGGGAGGAGGTCGAAGGGAAACAAAAAATAAATGGGTGGGAAAGAAAAACAAGCAGGAGGAGGTGAAGAGCCGGCTGGTCCTTCTCAGCCTGACTTAGGGAGGAAGGTGGTGCCTCTGAACGGTAAGGACGGATCCCTTCCTGCAACCCTTGGGAGGGGAGAGGGAAAAGAGAAAAAGCCAAAGGCTGTTGCTTTGGCCCTCCTGAGTCTCAAGGGAAAAGCTGATGTTTTGATGTCATGAATTATCGGAAACGGGGGAGGGGGATGCTGGGTAGTCAGTTGGAAATGGGCAGATACCTAAGAACGAGGGAAAAAAGACAAGTCATAAAGGATGACAGCAAAACCCAGTCCCTGGCTTTCTTAGTCAGCAGCAACTCACCAGATGGTAGCTCTGGGTGTCCTGAGGTGGAATCACTCCAGTATGGTGGTGGGGGGGTCCCCACTGTTGATAGGTGCTGAGGTCTAAAGACAGCAGTGGCTAATTAAGACCAGTTCACAACCTGTTTCAACTTTCTCTTAACTTCCCTCTTCTGCCCCTTCCAACCAACTTCCACAGTTCACACCCCCAACAGCAACAGCTGGGGACAGGAGTGGGCATTCATTCAAGGTAACCTGGACAAGCAGGCTGACTGGGGGGGGGGGAGGGCAGGGACAAGGAAAGCACAGGGCCAAGAACTGAATTTGAAGCAAAGGAAAAGGACAGAAAGAGGGGCAACTGATCTTGGCCTTTCCCACACTGAGTTTCGGGCAATTAAGACCCCACCTCTGCGGCTATAGGCTGCCGGGGGCCAGGGGGCTGCTGCCGACGCCGCTGGAAGTAGGGGCGGTTTCGTGGACGCTGGGGCTCAGGCCGGGAGCCATCAGTGGGGCCTTGGCTGGGCTTGGTCTCACCATCCCCACCTTCTGTGGTAGGCTGTTGGGGTGGCCTAGGGCGGAAAGGCCTAGAAAAGAAACAATCTCTGACAGGACCAGGGCACCCAGGGTAGACTCCCTTCCCCCAGGATTCCATTTTCTTATCCCAGGCTCTTAGAACTTTTAGAATTCTTGTCCTTTTACATGGGCCCAACACTGAACCCTGAAGGGAAGACACAGTATAGTCTTACCTTCGGTACCTGGGCCGGAATCTGGGTGGGGGCACCCGTTCATCTCCCTGCTGTTGGTCCCCCTCCAATGGGGCAGTCTCCTTGGGTTCTACCCCATCAGAGCCCTGGGAATAGACAAGGCCTAGGTGAGCTACTGAGCCCCCTGCTGTCCCTTGGCCAGGTCATCTTTGGCTCTTCCTAGTCTAGTTTTACTTTTATGAGGATTCTCGGGTCTCCGCCCTCACAACTGGCCCACTCCAAAGCTGGCTCTATCTCACCTCTATGGGCTGCTGCTGGTTAGGGGGCCGAGGGCCTCGCACAAACCGCCTTCGATAGAAGAAGGGTGGTGGGCGCCGTCGTCTAGGTCGCTGCCCTGAGTCCTCTGCCCGCTCCCCTTCGCTGCCAGGTTCAGTCCCACCGGAGGGAGCCTCTGCCACCATGGGTGGTGGGGCAGCCGGGCGAGGCCGGGGGATGAATCTGCGGAACCTACGTCGATTGGGGGCATAGCGGCTGCCCTTCACCGGCACCCCCCCAGGCCCCGTTACATTAGCAGCTTCTGCACCCTGGGGAGGCAGAGAAGGAATCGTCAGAACTTGTCCTGGTCACAAGCACACAGCACTTACAAACCTGCCAGATCACTGGTGTCCCCCTTCTTCTGGCCCAAGTCCTCTATCCTGTGGCCCCTCAAAATCACTCCTTTCTCCCCTCCCCCAAGGGGCAGCAGAAGGAGTTTGTACCCATCTGAGAAGAAACAACTTGTCCTGAGAAATAACTGCCACATTCCCCCCAGAGTGTAAAGACAGGACAGGATGAGATAGAGAGGGCCACTCTCCCTCCTTCACTCCAGAGGACTGACTGAGGAGGGTCCTGCTAGGGCTGGGGTCCCGTGTAGAGAACACACACGGAAGTGCTTGGTGAACTAGAGAGAAGAAACCCACATGTTACTGGCTGGTGGCAGGGACGGGTTCTTTAGGACGTGTCCTAGAACAGCCCTAACATCCCACAACATCCAGAGAGCACAGGCCCCATCCCCGCAACAAGAGGCAGAGCTGGCCCCAGGAGGATTGAAGCCTAGCCTGACAACCGGGCCACCCTCCCACAGTCCTGGCCAACTTCACCCTACAGCAGCTCCCAAACCTTCTCTCCTTCCACGACATCAAACTCCACGGTCTCCCCATCTCCAACACTCCGCAGAAACTTCCTGGGGTTGTTTCTTTTAATAGCTGTCTAGTTGGGGGGAAAGTCATGAGAAAAGTGAGGGCAGAGACCAGGATCTCTCTCCAGCTTCAGCCTCCACCCAGCTCCACTCTGTGACATTCTACTGGAGTCTAGGGCTGAAGCACAGAGCAGGAAGTGTTCAAAGTGGGGCAGGGCCTGGAGCGCAGCCCCACTGCACAGAAGTGATCGTGTTAGTAGGGAGAGTCATGAGCAAGAGGTCTGAGGGATCCACTGTAAAGTCACCATGGTCCCCAACATGTCCTCCCTTCCCTTCACCCCTCAGGGACTTCAAAAAGATGGAGGCAGTAGAAACTCAAAAGCAAAACAAAGGCTGAAATGTCTTAAGTCGCTCCTTACCTGGATCCCACTGAGCACTCCACCACAGCAGTGGTTCTCACTAGCCAGGAGCAGAATCACCTGGGAGCACGTTAGAACAGAGCACCCAGCCCCAAGGCTCATTAATTCAGTGCCTTGGGCAGGGCCTGAGAATTCAGGTGATGCTGCTGCCTGCTGGTGCAGGGAACACACTTTGAGACTCACTGCACCCAAGTGTCTCTGGCCTTGCCCTCGGAAAACTGCCTGATTCCTTCCTGTGGTGTTAACAGGTCCCAAGAGGTGGTGGGCATGCCATGCCCTGAGGGCAACATGCACAACTCTGACAGCTGTTCAGCCACTCAACGGAAGTGGGGCTAATGGTGGTTCATACAGGCACCTGAGGTGGATGGGAGGCCGGCTATTCCTCATGGGCAGGCCGTAGTGAAGTTAAGAGCCAGAGAAACATATCATGTGCAGCTAGAGGTTTTGGCAAAGGCTTCCACAGAGAGAGCCGGTGCCTCCCCTCAGAAAGCCAACCTAGCTCTTACCTGGTGAACAAAGACATCCTCCTTGGTGTCATTCCTGCAGAACAGGATGGGTGGTTAAGGGGGTGACGGGTGAGGCACTCAGTTCCACTGAGGCCTCCCTAGGTGCCCATTCCCAAGATGGGCCCATCCTCTCCACTGTTTCAGTTCCTGGGGGTATGCTGGGGCTCTGGGAAAGAGCAAGCAGCAGGGTCCCCGAAAGCTGGTGCAAAGAGAACACGCTGCAAATCCCCAGCAAGAACTAGGACTTCATGAGGAAAAGGTAGAGGCCGCAAAGGCACCTTGAAGAAACCAGGAGAGCCTCCCCTTCTACCCCAGAGGCACCTCAGAACCTGCTGGTGCCAGGTGTAACTGTCCCTGGCCAATGTCCCCTCCTCCCCTTGACCCCTCTTGGGGTTGGAAAATTCCACAGGCTCCTTCCTTCTAGGATCAAAGAGGGAGAAAGCAGGGAGGGCCAGGGCACCCGGCTGAAAGGAGAGAGCAAGGCACACACAGGTGCAGTCCCCAACAGCCGCACCGGCACTGTCTTCTCTTTACCCTCAGCCTGGAGGTGAGCCACAAGCGCCCTCCACACACACTGAACAGGATGAAGACATGCTCCCGTTCTTCACCACCACCCTGCCTGTGACTTCTTTAATCCCAGGACAGGGAGCAGGAGGCATCCTTGCAGGAAGCCGCCTTCCCCAGAGCAAATGTTCTAGCTTTAAAGATGTGGGTCTGCACAAAGGTCAGCCTGCAAAGAGGGAACAGAGGCTCCCAGGAGGACTTGGCTGGGCAGGGTGCCTGGACTGGGGAAGGCCACAGTAGGGGAGACCTGCCATAGACTCTCCCATAGCTTAGAGGGGTGTGGCTGCCAACTGAAGAAGGGCAGCAGTCTCTGGCTGAGCAGGCACTCCCCCCCTCACCAGCTTCAGTTCCATCAGGTGGGCGCAAGGGAGCTGGTTCAAATGAGCCACAGCTCTTTAGAGAATTTGTATAGGTGCCGTGAGTGTTGCCCTTAACCAGGAAACCAGTGAGGGCTCCAAGCAGGAGCCCCAAACGTTCTACCCCAAAGGCACAGAGCAATCTAAAAATAATGAAGCAACTCCAGAAGGTGAGACAGAGGAGCTGGGAAGGTCAGGGTCAGGTTTGCCAAGTTCCTGGATCATTAATCCTCTGCTGCCCTTGAAGATGCGGATGCAGCTTCGTCTTGCCAGTAAGCACACATTTGTGCTGTGGTTAAAGACTCTCAACCAGCCTCAGCTGGACATCACAACCATGTGCCTTGGCAGGGGTAGAGATGAAATAATGTGTCCAATACTACAGGCCAGTTCAGAAAAAGACACCCGTTCCTCCCCCTCCCTGGGTTCCTTGGATACCTGTTGATGAATCCGTAACCATTCCGGACGTTGAACCATTTGACAGTGCCCAGGACTTGGATTGCTGCCAGGCAGAGATGCAGTGGGGACAGTAAGATGGGGGAAGAGACGGAGTTGGGCTGAATTTTGAGAGAAACTAAGCTAAAAACCTAACCTGCCTCCCTATTAAGTTTCGACTCACCAGATCTCACTGGGAGCGTCAAAGTGTTCTTACCCGGGTTCTACTATTTGGAATCCCTCACACAGGGAGGGGATTCAGACGTTCAAACCCACGCTCCTCACATCCTACAAAGTTCAGGTCCTTTACCTAGAACCGGGTACTCCCTGGTCCACCCTCAGGGTCAAAACTCTACAGCCCTTCTAGCCCTCCCAAATGTAAGGGTCCCCACTGCACCTGCTCCCCAAAACAGAGTCAACTACACCAAGTCTCCAGCTAACCGGGGCGGGGCCAGGCCCTGAGGTTTTATTTTCCTACCCAAGGCCCTAGCTGGACCTGCCCGCCCCGCCCTCCCGCTCAGGAAGATGCAGCAAGATTTCCCTCCAGGGGAATCCACTGATAGTTCGGCAGCTCCCGGACCGGTTAGTCCTTTGGGCCAGGCCTACCTTCGGCTTGCCAAACCCTGCTACCCCTCCCCCAGCCCGCCGACCCTCAGAGCCCCCCTAGCGCGTGCCCCCCCCTCACCCAGCACCGGCTTGTCCGCCTGACTCCGGACCGGGGGCGCGGGAGTCCCCGAAGCCGCCGTCGCCGGGTTGCCAGGGGTGCGAGGGCCGGGCACTGAGGGGGTCCCAGCAGCGGGGCCAGAGGCGGC